>NC_085876.1:4049363-4056863 GCF_034702125.1 Engraulis encrasicolus
TGTTTTACATTGCTATACATCAAATGTCAAAATCACAATATTTACAGTGTACATTTACATATTTACATTTGTGCAAAGATTTTTTTTGTTCCCCTTTCCGTTTTTTTTTTTTTTTTCCATCGTTTTTTTTCTTTTTGGCTTTTTTTAGGGGGGTTTTGGGGGGTGTATTTTTTTTGTCTTTAAATGTTTTTCCCCATTTTTTTCTTTTTTTTGTGGAGATAATCTCTCTTTTTTATGTTTTTTTTTGTGCGCCAGTAAAGTCTCTTGGGTGAAAAAATTCAAAAGGCTTGAAAAGTTTCAAAAATCGAAGTCCAATGTACATGTGGTGCAATGTGGCAAAGTTCATGTATGTGCAGTAGTGACTGTATATGTGGTGCTGAATTGTGAAGTCCATGAGTGCAAGTGTATGGGCTGGTGTGTGAGCACGCACAGGAATGTTTGGGTTTGTCAGTAATGAAAGCGTGCAATGAGAAGGTGCTTCATCACCTTCAAGAAGCATGTAGAACATGCGGACGGATCTTGGCAGCACATTGGTTTGCACCAACATGCTTCACACTGGATCATTGGGACCGGCCAGGGTCAGGCACCTGGGCCCAGGCAGGGTCACTCCAAGAGGGGCCCGGCCTTTGTAGGTGACGCCGAGTCTGCCAGAACCACGCTGTCGGATCACCTGGATAGCTGGATGCTGGGGTAGCAGTAGCAGCTCTGTTGACCAAGCTAGCAGTGATGGCAGGCAACCGCTCTGGGTCACCAGGAGGGATGTGGCTGCGGTGTTGTGGCATACCTGGCCATTCTCCACCTGGTGGAAGGAAGAGGGGGCTATTGAGCCACCTCCACCGATGTTCACTGGAGATGTTCTGAATGAGTGTGACATTGTTTGCCACATACCTTTGATGTTCTTTTCTTTTCTTTTTCTTTCGACGGTGAAAGGATTTCAGGACAGCTATACTGTCCTTCTTGAAAGTGGGTTGCTTCAGCTCCAGGTGGAGGTGATTCTGAAGAATTCCATCCACCTTCATCCTGTGAGAGGGATCACCTGCACGCCTTGCTGCCACCCACTGTTTCTCATGCCAATGCTCATAGCGGTAACAGTGACTGGCCCCTGTTGCGAGCGGTGGTTGTTTCTGCCCTTCTGCTGCCAGCGCCACACATACGGCGTTGTCCTTCACAACGTCTGTGATGTCAGTGAGGTCATCTGCGATGATGCTGTCGATGATCTCATCAGCTGTGGGGGCAGCGGCGACAGGGGAATCAGAGTGTTCAGCGGCGGCGGTGTCTTTGAGGTCATCGTCGGCGGCTGCGTCGAGGTCTGAAGGATCATCGTCGGCGGCTGCGTCGAGGTCTGAAGGGTCATCGTCGGCGGCTGCGGCGATGTCTGGAGGCTCATCGTCGGCGGCTGCGGCGATGTCTGGAGGCTCATCGTCGGCGGCTGCGGCGATGTCTGGAGGCTCATCGTCGGCGATGTCTGGAGGCTCATCGTCGGCGATGTCTGGAGGCTCATCGTCGGCGATGTCTGGAGGCTCATCGTCGGCGATGTCTGGAGGCTCATCGTCGGCGATGTCTGGAGGCTCATCGGCGACGATGTCTGGAGGCTCATCGGCGACGATGTCTGGAGGCTCATCGGCGGCTGCGCTGGCGGCGATGTCTGAAGGCTCATCGGCGGCTGCGGCGATGTCTGAGGGGTCAACGGCGACTGCGGCGATGTCTGAGGGGTCATCGGCAGCTGTGCCGATGTCTGAGGGGTCATCACCTGCGGCGTCGATGTCTAAAGGGTCATCACCTCCGGCGTCGATGTCTAAGGGGTCATCACCTGCGGCGTCGATGTCTAAGGGGTCATCACCTGCGGCGGCGATGTCTAAGGGGTCATCGGCGGCGTCGATGTCATCACCTGCGGCGGCGTCGACGTCATCACCTGCGGCGGCGTCGACGTCATCACCTGCGGCGGCGTCGACGTCATCACCTGCGGCGTCGGCGTCGATGTCATCAGCTGCGTCGATGTCATCAGCTGCGTCGATGTCATCACCTGCGGCGGCGTCGATGTCATCACCTGCGGCGGCGTCGATGTCATCACCTGCGGCGGCGTCGATGTCATCAGCTGCGGCGTCGGCGTCGATGTCATCAGCTGCGGCGTCGGCATCGATGTCATCAGCTGCGGCGTCGGCGTCGATGTCATCAGCTGCGGCGTCGGCGTCGATGTCATCAGCTGCGGCGGCGGCGTCGATGTCATCAGCTGCGTCGATGTCATCAGCTGCGTCGATGTCATCAGCTGCGTCGATTTCATCAGCTGCGTCGATGTCATCAGCTGCGGTGGCGTCATCAGCTGCGGTGGCGTCATCAGCTGCGGCAGCGTCGAGGTCTTCAGCTGCGGCGGCGTCGATGTCATCAGCTGCGGCGGTGGCCATGCCATCGGCTGTGCCGTCGACCATGCTAGTGGCGATGATGTCAACGGTGACGCCGTCACCATTGGCTGGTGCGGCGTGGTCTGGGTTGTTGGCATGCTGGGCTGTGCAGTTTCTCATGATCAGCATTGAATCATAATCATCATCAGGATCACTGTCTTCTTGGCTGGGGTCATGCTGTGGGTTGTTTGGGCTCTGGTGGCTTTTGGTGGAAGTCTTAGCTTCACTGGAGATGCTGTGCAGAGGCTTTGTAACTACTGTTATTTCTGGGAACCTTTTCACAGCACGGCTGGTAGTTCCATGTCTTAAGGCTTGCAACTGTGCCTGCAACTTCGCTTCTGCCTCTGCCAGCTGTGCTTCCAGCTCAGCTCGCTCTCGCTTGTGTTTCAAGGTCGTATCTTCCATCCGACGTGCGTGCAGCGCTGGCAATGCTCTGCAGCGCGCCAGAAGCTCTGCCCTCTCAGCAGCAACCATTTTCGCCAAGCATGAGATCTCAGGGTCACTAACAGTGTCTTTAAGTTTAACTGCTGCCCGTTGTCCTTGTTGTTCTTTTAGCCACTTTTCAACGTCTTTGATAAAGTAGTCCATATTTGTCATTCGTGGTTCGTACCACTCAGAGTAGTCATTTTCTTTTCCCTCGTCATCTAGGAAATCCTGTACTTTCACGTGAATGGCTTTAAAGTTTCTCAAGCAAACTGCAAAGTCTTTCATGAGTAACTCTACTTTGTCCACGTCTCCATTTTCGACGAGCAAGGGTTTAATTTCATTGCATTTTCTTGTACATGCTCCTAACTTGCCACGTCTCTTCAAGCAGAGCGTTTTAAACTCTTCCTCCGCATTCGCGGCACTCTGCTCTTCAGCGTCACTCATGTTTAAATGATTAATTGTCCGTTTCTAACACACGGAGAATTAAGAATTAAGTTGTGCTGCTTTTCCCCCGTCCAAGTATTTTCCAAACATCCATTCATTGATTACTCACAACGCAGCTGAAGTCTCTTCGTCGCGTGTGTCCTTTTAACTTCGGGGTTTGCAGCAAACTTTCTTTCCTTTCCTTCGCACATCCAGCCACAACGGTATTCCAAAGGTATAGTCCAGTTGTGTGATCCTGCGTCAATCTTCGGAAAGTTTTCGACTTTGTAAGGGCCAATTTTCTCACCAAACTTTTTCCTTGGCCACGTGAGACAGAGTATGGCGTTTCAGACGCGCATTCCTGATTAAGCACGCACGGAGAGTGACATAAACTTGAGATGTTGTTCCATTTTATTGTCTACAGTCCGGTTGACTTTCCATTTCATTAAGCAAACAAAGAAAATAAGCAGTAAAGCTTTGATAACGCTATCTATGCGGTCGAAAACTATGTCCTGACCCACACTCTGTCTGCCAGGCACCTGTGAGCGTACCAATTAATTAAAATCTGTGACTCGCGCCACCAATGCGCGTCGGAGGGAGTGGTTCACAGTGCCAAATCATTCACAGGTGTGTAGGCGAGACTGAGTGTGTTCAGGTCCAGGTAAGTAAATAAGAACTAAATATAAAAACACAAGATGATTACAAACATAAAAGGTAAGTATATAAAACATAAACAAACATCAGGTAAGTATTTAAGTAACTAAAAGTCTTCTTTTTACAGGTAAACAGAAAATAAATAAGAAGTCACAAAAATCATGAATATGGCTCCTACAACACCCATTCATTTTTCATCTGTCTGTGGGTTAAGGTTCGTAGCTGTACCTAGCAGCTAGTTCCATACCTAAGTCTCAACCCCTTCCAGTCATCTGATGGGGCATGGGGAGTCAAAATATAAATTACTGGGCTTGAAATGAGTGGTTTTATGACGGCAATCCAAATCCCAATCTCCACCTAAGCACCACAAATCCACCACGACTCGCCTCGTTCACTTCCATTCAATTTTCCCTTCCAACTTAATGTCCCATGTCCAGGAAGTACAGTGCAGGGTGACTTAGAGTATAAGGACTTAGGTGCCCCATTCAATTGGCTGCCACTAGTGAGGAAGCTTTTTCCTGACTGTGAAGGTTAGGAAGTGTTACATAATCTCTGCCATGATTGGTCAACAGGCCTGATGAATGAGGATAGAGGGATCTGATTGGTGGAATCTGGCGAGAGTTACAGTATCTAATGATTCGTTAGCTCGTGGCAGCGGAGTGTGTTTGTGATGAGAATTGAGATGAGATGTGAGGTTTGGAAGTTCAGGGCTATCAACTGCAAAAGAGGGAGAGAGAGAGAGAGAGAGAGAGAGATAGAAAGAGGGAGGGAGGGAGAGAGAGAGGATTTCTTCTCCTCCTGTTGCCGTGGAAACTGGCTGGCCCACCTGAGAGAACACTGAAAAGACGAAGCTGATGGGATAGCCTGAACACACACACACACACACACACACACACACACACACACACACACACACACACACACACACACACACACACACACACACACACACACACACACACACACACACACACACACAAACACACAACCGTCTCCAGTGTTCTCCTCAGGGTCTCCCCAAACCCCACACTCCTTCTGTTAGATCTCTGCATGTGTGTGTGTGTGTGTGCTTGTGCGTGTGTGTGTGTGTGTGTGTGTGTGTGTGTGTGTGTGTGTGTGTGTGTGTGTGTGTGTGTGTGTGTGTGTGTGTGTGTGTGTGTGTGTGTGTGTGTGTGTGTGTGTGTGTGTGTGTGTGTGGTATGGAACAGATAGAGGACCAAGTTTGTGTGTGTGTGTGTGTGTGTGTGTGTGTGTGTGTGTGTGTGTGTGTGTGTGTGTGTGTGTGTGTGTGTGGTGTGTGTGTGTGTGTGTGTGTGTGTGTGTGTGTGTGTGTGTGTGTGTGTGTGTGTGTGTGTGTGTGTGTGTGTGTGTGTGTGTGAGTGTGTGTGTGTGTGTTGCAGGTGGGGGTTACTAGTCACCAGTCTGAACATTGTGTTCCAGGTATACCCAGTGTTTATGCCCACACACACACACACGCACACACACACACACACACACACACACACACACACACACACACACACACACACACACACACACACACACACACACACACACACACACACACACACACACACACACACACAAACACAAACCTCTGTCCTCTATCTGTTCCATACCGCAGCTCAGAATATCAGATTGACAGCGAAAGACAGACTAAAAATTGTATTCCATCATTGTAGACAGAGAGAAAAAGATGAAGGGAGAGATGTTAAGGATAGGCAGAGTTAGGTTGTAAACCAAGAGAAAAGTACAAAAACAAGTCAAAGAGAAAATGGAGAAAGTGAGAGAAAGAATGCTGCTACTTTCAAAGAGTGGGCCTACCTTACTGCCAGCAGTGCTAGGCATCAAATACATTCATTCACCATTGTAACTATGGAGGCACAGTAGCTACAGTGCATCAAATGCGCTGAGTCGCCATTGTTTGCAGGTGTGCTGGCTAGCTAGCTAGTTATTTACGTGTATCAAATTAGATAAGTAGATCAGAGAGGCTGTTTACATGTACATGCCCTGCAAAAAAACACCAAATGCCTCAGAATTCCAAGGTAATTTAAATCCTTATTGTAAATTGTGTGAAGCTTTGAATTGCAGCTTTGTGTTCAAACAACACACTCAACTCCACTAAACGTACAATAAAGATTTAAATTAACTAAGAATTCTGAGGCAGCTGGTAAACTGTTATTTCAAGTATTTCAAGTATTTCAAATATTTCATTGCAGTGTATAGAACAATGAATTATATACTATATACGGTAAGTTATTGTGACTTATCACTGATATAATTTTTTACAAAGGCACTGCCAAAGTTGAAACCAAACATTTAATCCCAATAGAACATCTCTGCTTAAACCACGTCACTACCTTGAACAAATCTCTACCCAGGGCCGTTGGAGTTGCTCAAAGTTAATTGAATCCTGACAAAGTGGGTGGAGTTCCTGGTTTCTCCGGAGCTCAGAAACGATATTTATATTGCTCCTGACCTGACTAGAAGCGACGCCAAAGGTGGAGGAAAATGAGGGCGTAGCCTGGCTATGACAGATTAGGGGTTGGATTTGTTTTGTTCTGGGCACATTTTTGGATCAACAACAGAGCGTAAATACTCACTTGAAAAAACACAAACGCATTAAATACAATGTGCAAAGTGGTCTAAAACAGTTCTATGAACACACACACACAACCACACACACCCACACGCATGCACGCACGCACGCACGCACACATGCACGCAAGCACGCAAGCACGCTCGCACGCACGAACATACACACACACACACACACACACACACACACACACACACACACACACACACACACACACACACACACACACACACACACACACACACACACAGTCCTAATGAAGGACTTTAGCCGAGTTGGGCCGCATTGCCTGGTAATTGTGTCGATAAAAGACATTTTGTTTTAGGTCCAATATCCTGCCCACAGTAGTAACTCTTCTGTTCTCCTTGCGGCCCTGGCACACTGTACTGGGGATGAAACAAAAGGATGAAATAAAAGACTGAAAGCTAGAGAAAGCCAAGGATTGGGGAAAAAGAATGAATGTAAAAGTCAGCATCAAAAGCAGACTGGAAGAATAAGGCGCTTGAAACACATGTGAAGAAGAAGAATAGTGCATTCATGGCCATGTGTGTATGTCGCAGAGAGAGAGAGAGAGAGAGAGAGAGAGAGAGAGAGAGAGAGAGAGAGAGAGAGAGAGAGAGAGAGAAAGAGAAAGAGAAAGAGAAAGAGAAAGAGAAAGAGAGAGAGAATATGCTATTCCCTGCAGATGGCTATAGAACATTAAGTATGCTGCTGGAGGTCCAATTCCAATGCCAGTCAATACACCAATGCTTTTTCCATCCTTTGTGGCTACCTGTGTGTGTGTGTGTGTGTGTGTGTGTGTGTGTGTGTGTGTGTGTGTGTGTGTGTGTGTGTGTGTGTGTGTGTGTGTGTGTGTGTGTGTGTGTGTGTGTGTGTGTGTGTGTGTGTGTGTGTGTGTGTGTGTGTGTGTGTTTGGACCCTGGTGGCTCTGCTTCATACCCTCGCCCTGTTTGAATTCATTTTAATGATTAATCCCAACTGTCTGTATTCCCTGCAGGT
>NC_085876.1:4066863-4069363 GCF_034702125.1 Engraulis encrasicolus
AGAGAGAGAGAGAGAGACAGAGAGAGAGGAAGGGTGGAGGGAGTGGGAGGGGAAGGTAAGATGATGGAGTGAGAGGAATGGTGGAGGGAGAGAGAGAGAGAGAAGGAGAGCGAGGGGGAAAGAGAAAGGGAAAGAGAACGGGAGAGGGAGAGGGAGGGTATCAGGTTGAAGGGGCAGCAGGAGGGTAAGATGATGGAAAGAGAGGGGGAGAGGTGGAGGGAGAGGGAGAGAGAGAGGGGGGGCGAGAAAGGGAGTGGGAGAGAGAGAGGGTAGGAGGGTGGAGGAAGGAAAGGGTGCAGGGGATGATGTATGAGGGTGAAGCGGGCGGACTGATGAGCAGGATTGCAGTAGAGGAAAGGTGAGGAAGGATGAGAGAGGAAGACTAGGCGGAAGGAGGGTCAGAGAGATAGGAGGATGGAAGTGGGAGTGAGGGATTGCAGGAGAAGAGAAGAGAAGAGAAGAGAAGAGAAGAGAAGAGAAGAGAAGAGAAGAGAAGAGAAGAGAAGAGAAGAGAAGAGAAGAGAAGAGAAGAGAAGAGAAGAGGAGAGGAGAGGAGAGGAGAGGGACAGGGGAAGGGAAAATAGAAGGGTAAGGCTGGGGGGTGTAAGGGCAGAAAGGATGGGCGAAGAAGAGGAAGCAGGGAGGGGGTAAAGGACTGCAGGAGAGGAGAGGAGAGGAGAGGAGAGGTAGGAGAGGAGAGGAGAGGAGAGGAGAGGTAGGAGAGGAGAGAGGTGGATTAGTGCAGGTGTATGCTTTGGTGAGGAAAGGAAAGAGGGGAAATGGGGAAGGCAGTAAAATATGGATCCATCAAAACGCGCCCCATGCAACATGCGGTGTCTGTAATAACACACACACACACACGCACGTAGGTACGCACACGCACACCCACACCCACACCCACACACACACACACACACACACACACACACACACACACACACACACACACACACACACACACACACACACACACACACACACACACACACACACACACACACACACACACACACACACACACATACACACACAAGAAAAACATCCGTTGCCTGTAACAAGGGCTTCAAGTGAGCCACTCCCAAGGACAATGACTACCATGTCTCTGGCAGTGTGCCAAGCAGCACACAGACACACATACATGCACGCATGCGCCCACGCACGCATGCACGCACGCACACATGGACGCACGCACACATGGACGCACGCACACATGGACGCACACACAGACACACACACAGATGTTCATTCCACAACACTCACACGCAAGCATGCACCCCACAACCCACTATAATCTTGGCCTAGGAATGGATTTCTAGCAATATTAGTGTATAAATTATTAATAGAAAATCCTATTTACACGTTTGAAGGGTAACACTTTATTTTAGGGATACATCTATTAGCACCAATTCAAACAATGTTCCTGTATAAGTAACTTGTAAGGCATGTACAAAGCAAAATCAAACATTTGTTAGGCATGTATTCGCAAATGTCTTGTTCATGCACAATAAGGGATTTATTACCAATTTAACCTCACTAGTAGGCCTTAGTGTTTGCCTAGTACATGCCTTACAAGTTACTTATGCAGGCATTAACATTGTATGTATTAGTGCTTATAGATGTATCCCTAAAATAAAGTGTTACCGTTTGAAGATATTTTTGTAAATGCTTTATTTTACACAAGGTTTTGCTCTGAAAATGAATATTTTTACATCCATAGTTAAGATGGTTTCAAAAACTATAAATTGATACAAAAAGTACCAGGCTTTGGAAATATATGCGTATCCTGGTTTATTGTGCTGAATACACAAGATACAGGTACACAAAGTGAATGGACTAAAGAGACAATGAAATGACGAGTTGAGAAAAAAATCTGTGATCAATCAAAAGCGTGATTATGGCTGTGATGGACCGTAGCCAATTAATGATTAGCAAGCGAAGTGTGTTATAAATATAAACAATGATCTGTGCAAGAGCCCAATAAATAAACATCAACAATGACCTGTATAAGTGTATTATAAATAAACACTAACGATCTTCAGCAGACCTTTGTTTACCACTAACGATTTGTTCTAGACGGTAGTTGGCCTCTAGTAGATGAGCGCTAACCTTCTAGCCGGTAATAAATACACATAATGTCCTCTTGTGTGTCTTTTAAATTGAACAGCGCTTGATTAATTCCCCTTATGAGGCCTCCCTCTCTGCTGTGTGGAGGTATATGATCAATACGCATAATGTCCGCGTAATGCACGCCTGTGTGTCTCCGTTTGAAACTATGTGCCGATTTATGACAGTTTCACTTCCAGTAATGTGAAGCTACTTGACCGATACGCAGTGCGGCCACTGTGTGTGTGTGTGTGTGTGTGTGTGTGTGTGCTTGTGTTCGTCGTGTGTGTGCGCACATGCATGCGTGCGTGCGTGCGTGCATGTGTGTGTGTGTTGTGAATACACAAACCACTTCCAACCTTTTTTAACACAAACTCCTTTAAACATCAATGTCTCT
>NC_085876.1:4089363-4091863 GCF_034702125.1 Engraulis encrasicolus
AATTGCATTTTATGCCTCACCCGTGCAAGGGGGCAGCCCTCAGTGGCGCCCCATGGGGAGCAGTGCGGTGGGACGGTACCATGCTCAGGGTACCTCAGTCATGGAGGAGGATGGGGAAGAGCACTGGTTGATTACTCCCCCCACCAACCTGGCTGGTCGGGAGTCGAACCGGCAACCTCTGGGATGCAAGTCTGACGCCCTAACCGCTCACCCATGACTGCCCTTTTTTTTTTTTTTTTTTTTTTTTTTTTTTTTTTTTTTTTAAAGTATATATAAAATATGGTATGTTTTAGTGCTAATAGATGTAACGCTAAAATAAAGTGTAACCACGTAAGTGGTCTATATACAGCAGCATCTTACAACAGCGACATATGTGGGACAAAATACAACCAATCAGAATCAACACACAACCCAGAAGGATCTACATACATAGCGAACATCAGAGACACATGAGGGACAAAAGTAACCCAGTCAGTATACAGTACTGCCCTACAAAGGCAAAGTGCAGTAACTATGCCAGAATGCCTTCAAAGCCTCGGTACTATTGTAGTTGCTGCAAATTTAACACAGCAATATTTCAAAAACGGGACACATTTGGACTTTCAGGCTTTTTCACAAGATAAAGGAGGTGTAATGAAGACCATATTCAGTCTAAACTGCATTTTAACCAAAAAAAAATGTAGCTAAAACCCTCGCCTTTGCAGGGCAGAGAAGTACTTAACACACAATATAAAGCTAACATATAATTCCAACCTATGGAGATGAACAAAACATGCCGGCTTGTGCAAATCCACAGTTAACACAAAGTACAAAGGCATGGATCTTTACTAAACTGCAGCGACACAGTGGAGATGAAACACACCTGCCAGTTCCACAGTATCAATTTAAGCAAGACTTGAATGGGATGATCAGAATCTGTAAGTGCTGTCATTTCCAGCAAACAAACAACGGCATGAATTGGATGCAATACAGCGGAGAAAAATACATCCACCTAAGGAGAAACAGGTGGGACAAAATGTACCAATCTGTCATTATCATCACTCCACACAAACTGCAGGGACACTGGTAGGACAAAATGCAGTCCTCCGCCCCTTAAATACTCACTGCAATGTCAAAGCATCAGGGGATATGCGGCGAAATCTGAGTGCACACACACACACTGATATGCTGACAGCTATGCTACAAACAGTAGCAGGAGACACGGACCGGCAAAACTGCTGCAGTAGGTAAATACTTTCTTTTAACAAACACTCTGTAATGCCAAGGAATATCAGGGCAAAATGCAGTGGAACCTGAGAGTAGACATTGTCCTATGCTGTACGGTTTGTAGATATGCTGACTACTGCGCTGCAACAACAGGTTAAGGAGTGTTTTATGATGAGCAATTTTAGATATACAGCACCGGCTGTATTGGGGAAAGAGCAATACAGTATGAGCTAAAAAGTGTTTCACGGCAAAGACCAGAGTATTGCACTCAGGTGTACTAAAGTAAGTGCATTTAATCATAGCCCCTAATAATAGCCCCTCCTGTAAATTGTAAACTGTTAAGCAGTTTTGTGGTGAAAAGCATGCGCGCGCGCACACACACACACACACACACACACACACACACACACACACACACACACACACACACACACACACACACACACACACACACACACACACACACACACACACACACACACACACACACACACACACACACACACACACACACACACACCTTTAACCTTTGCAATGGGGTGCAGCGACATTTGAGTCCATCAAGGGTGTGTGTGTGTCTGTGTGTGTGTGTGTGTGTGTGTGTGTGTGTGTGTGTGTGTGTGTGTGTGTGTGTGTGTGTGTGTGTGTGTGTGTGTGTGTGTGTGCGTGCGCGTGCGCGTGTGCGTGTGCGTGTGCGTGTGCGTGTGCGTGCGTGCACGTGCGCGTGCGTGTGTTTGTGTTTTTCTGTGTGCACACAGCCTAAGGGGGGGCCCTTCAATTTGTTTCACAGACCATTAAAGGTTTAGGAGCTTCAGACAAACTATACAGAGCAGAGAGAGAGAGACAGAGAGAGAGAGAGAGAGAGAGAGAGAGAGAGAGAGAGGAACGAGGAAAAAGAGGAATGAGGAAAGACAGCGGTTATGGAGGCAGAGAGACAGAGCGATATAAAAATATTGAAAGAATAAAGAGAAAGATAAAATAAAGAAAGAGAGTGTGCATTGGGTTGAAACCCTCAGGCACTGGCCATCCACCGGCCAGCTAATAAACCATTAGGGGTAGTCATCACACACACACACGCGCACGCACGCATGCATGCACACACACACGCACGCACACACACACAGACACAGTACATGGGCTTCACAATTTGTGGACTCAAATGTCGCTGCACCCCATTGCAAAGGTTACAGGTCAAACATGAGTGCTTATTGGATTCTCCAGACACACACAGAGCAACGTAACACACACATGTTACAGTATGTATGCACATGTAACCTTGGCCAGTCGGACAGCC
>NC_085876.1:4094363-4096863 GCF_034702125.1 Engraulis encrasicolus
GAGAGTGGTGGTGTTTCAGGACTGCTTGTGTGAATAATTCAGATCATCTAATGGGTCATCATGGGCCACCATCCACACTCCTTCCTTCTGTCCACCATCCATCCCTCCATCTCTCCTCATCCCTCTTCCCTCCTTTTCTACACTCCTCCTTCTACTGACCATCACCTTCTCCTCCATCAACCCTCTCTCCATAGCTCCTCCTCCTCTTCGACACGAAGGGTCACGGAACTCCATCCCCACCGCAAAACCCAGCGTCCAAAAGACATAGAGAAAATCGCTGTAAACATGTTAAAATAGTTATAAATGTATTAAAATTCTTTAAAAAGTGATATTTCTACACTATTACCACATTTCCCAATAATATTCTTATTAGTGCTGAAGGTAGCCTCTCCTAGGGTGCAAGTCATTGTAGGACCGCCACTGCACTGAGTCCACCATCTCCTCTGCATCATTTCTCTTTCCATCCTTCCTCATTTCCCTCTACCGTCTCCCACTTCCTCTTCCATCCCTCCATCCATCCCTCCTCCTCTCCTCCTTCACTCATTTCACTACGGTCCATCATCTCCTCCTCTCCATCCCTCTTTCACTCCTGCACTCCTTTCTTTAGCCAGGGGCGGACAAACTAAATTGAAAAAGTAAAAGTAAAAGTCCTGCCTGGTATTCCCTCCGCCTGTGCTGCTACCACAGGGGATTTCACTAATGATATCTCCTCTACCCTAGCTGAAGGGGTGTGGTAATTGGAATCAGGATGTTCATTGAATTGGCTGAAGCAAATATGTGGCCGTAGTTTATACATTCTGAACCCAGGATATCTGCCCCTAACCTAACCTGACTCTTGCCAGATAAATGGGCTCCACAAGTATTGATCTGGAGATACATCATATCTGTAAGCCTATGAAGTCTATGAAGTCTATGAAGGCGGGGTTTTATATATATATAAAAAAAATCCTTGCAGATATTTTTAATGAGGTGCTACTTCAAAACTACAACTGAAATTACGGAATCAATGTTGATGAGTGAGTCCATGGTCATTGTTGTCTGAAACGACTGTCGCGTTTTGCTTATTTTTCCCTTGTCCACTACATTTAAACTTTGACCATGTCACATCCAATTTTCTGACTGGTTCGACTGCATGGTAGTTCAGGAGCAGGGCGAATCTGAAGATCCTCCAGAACAAACCTCATGAAGCTGAGCGATAACATATAAGGGTCTGGCGAGAGCAAGGTAAAAATAAAAACCTGTGCAGCCACCACAAAATAATGTAAATTAAAAAAACAAACAAACAAACAAAAAAAAACAGTCCGAAATATCATGTAAATGTAAATCCCTCTGCTGCACCATCAACAGACATGTTACCTCACCGCAATACCTTTTGGGATGATATTTTGAGGATGTAAAAAAAAATAAACTTACTTTTTTTCAGTGAACAAGCCATGCCCTTATCAGAGTAGGGATCTTGTCTTGGAAAGGGCAGAAAAAAATGCTGCGTCGTTGTCGGGCACTGACAAGCCAAGGGTAGCGTGAGTAATGCAACTGCATGTTGACATCGCTAGTTATTCTCATTTAAACGCCACCAGCCACCCTCCTCCTTCCTACTCTCTCATCCGACTCAGTCATCTTCGCTCTTCAATCTCTCCCTTCTTCTCTCTTCTTTGATCCCTCTCTCCCTCATTCTCCCATTACAGGCCATGCCACCAGCCATCCCACTCAATTCCGACTCAATGTCGTTTTCTCTCTTCTATCCCTCTTTCCCTTATTCAACTGCAGGCCTCCAGCCATCCAACTCAGTCCACCAGCATCTCTTCTCCTCCATCTCTCCCTCCCTTCTCCCTCCCTCCGTCTACACCAAACTCACTCGCTCCCCTCTCGTCTCCACCAAAGGGCTTATCAGATGCACTTGCACTTCTCCTTCTGACTCTCTCATCCGGTCCGATGTCCTCTTCTCTCTTTTATTCCACTCTCCCTCACTCAACAACTACAGGCCACCAGCCATCCAACTCGGTCCACCACCATCTCTTCTCCTCCACCACTTCTCTTCTCCTCCACTTAACCGGACATCTCTTCCTCTATCCTCTCTCCATCTCCACCGAACTCACTCCCTCCTCTCTCATTCTGACTGTCTCATTTGGCCCAATGTCCTCTTAATTCTTTCATCCCTCTCTCCCTCAGTCCACAACTACAGGTCATCACCCACCTAACAAATTCAGGCCACCATCTCTTCTCGCCCATCTCTTCCTCTGTTCTCCCTCCGTCTCCACCGACCTCACTCGCTCTGCACTTGTCTTCAACAAAGGACTCATTAAAGACCCAGCCGCACTTCTCATTCCAGCTCCACCTTCCAACATCGCTACTCATCCACCCAGGGCTCTAAATTAACACCAGCCAACCGGCCAACTGCTGGTGAAATGTCAGTTTGGCTGGTAGAAAATACCAACTTACTAGCCAACCAACTTGACTAATTAGTGCTTGTGTGTTTGGCTTGTTTCACATCCCCTGGCAA
>NC_085876.1:4104363-4109363 GCF_034702125.1 Engraulis encrasicolus
AAGAGTGGTTCTATGGCCAGGGTATATAACTGACCTGACAGTGGACACCCCTGCCGTATCCCACGTGTCAGTTCGATAGGCCTGCTTAACCCCCCTCCCACCTTAAGTATGACAGACGCATCACTGTACAATAGTTTTAGCCACGCCAACATCCTTTCCCCAAACCCAAAAACCTTCAACACATTAAACAGATACTCATGATTGACCCTATCAAAAGCATTTTTCTGATCAATGGATAGAAGACCCACATCAATGTCTTTGAGTTGTGCACAGTCAATAACATCTCTCACAAGAAACAGATTGTCTGTTATTGTGCGCCCTGGCACACAATACGACTGATCCTCATGGACAAGGAGCGACAAAAATTGCTTAATTCTGTTTGCCAGGCACTTGGAAAAAATTTTGTAATCCAAACACAATAAAGAAACAGGCCTCCAGTTCTTCAGCAACCCCAAGTCCCCCTTTTTGGGTAGAAGCGACAGCACGGCACGCCTGGAGCTTGTTGGCAGCCGTCGCTCCCTGAAACATTCCTGCAGCATTTCAAAATAGTCCTGACCAATAGTCCCCCAGAAGTGCTGATAAAAGTCCGCTGACAGACCGTCAATTCCTGGCGCCCGCCCTTTCGCCATTTGCTGGACCGCCTCAGTCAACTCCAGAAAGGTCATTTCCCGGTCCAGGGCACCCCTGTCCTCTGGGCTTAGGACTGGGAGGCCCTGGCACAGCTGCTCAGCACACAGAGGGTCACATTCTGTTTTGCTGTACAGGCCCCCAAAGAAGTCTATTGCAATGTCTCTCATTTCCACGGGGTTGGTAGTTACGGTCCCATCTTGGCGCTTTAGGAAAACCATGTGCTTCTGCTGCACTGCCTTCCGCTCCAAGTTAAAAAAAATATGAGGTTGGAGAGAGAGAGAGAGAGAGAGAGAGAGAGAGAGAGAGAGAGAGAGAGAGAGAGCAGAAAAGCCAGACAGCGCAGGCAGTTTTGGAGGCCATAGCAACAGAATGGTCTGACACAGACTGATTTAGTGTCCGAGAGAGAGGGAGAGAGAGAGAGATAGAGGGGGGATGCAGCGGGGCAAAGGGGGAAAAGAAATACATACAGTAAGAAAGAGAAACGAGGGATTCAAAAGGGAGACAGAGAAAGGCGGAGACAGTCAGTATATGACGCACAGGAGAGAGTGAGAGAGAGTGCGCGCGAGAGCGAGAGAGAGTTAGATATATAGATAAGAAGAAACAAATAGCAGAAGAGAGGAGGAGAGGAATGGAAGGCCTAGAGTAAATAATTCAGATGGAGATTCTCACGGATATACAGCCGCTACCAGCGAGGAGAGATACAGAGTAGAAAAGGAATGGAATAGAGGAATATATGACAGGCAAGAGGAGAGGAGAGGAGATAAAAAGAGAGGATCTAAAAGGAGAGCAGAGGAGACTAGAGGATAGGAGAGGAGAGAGGAGAGGGGGGGAGGGGAGGGGAGGAAAAGAGAGATGGGAGGAAGATAGCAGAGTAGAGGAAAGCAATGGAAGAAAATAGGAGAGGAGAAGAGAGGAGAGGAGAGGAGAGGAGATGAAAGGAAAGGAGAGGAGAAGAGAGGAGAGGAGAGGAGAGGAGATGAAAGGAAAGGAGAGCGGAGGAAAGGAGAGGAGAGGCATAAAAGAGAGGATAGGAGAGGAGTGGAATTGAAAGGGGAGCTGGAAACCAGAGAGATGGGAGGAAGACAGCAAAGTAGAAACGAAAGGCAATGGATGAAAATGTGACAGAAGAGATGTCAGGAGATTATGACAGGAGAGGAGAGGACTGGAGAAGATGGCCCAGGATCGCAATGACTGGAGAGCACTTGGCCATGGCCTATGTCCAAAGTTAGGCTGTAAGCGTAAGTTAAGTGGGAGAAAAGAGAGGAGAGGAGATGAGAGGAGTAGAGAGGATACCAAAAGAGGGTGAGGGGAGGAAAAGAGAGGAGAGGAACAGAGCAGAGCGGAGAGGAGAGGAGAGGAGAGGAGAGGAGAGGAGAGGAGAGGAGAGGAGATGAGAGCAGGAAAAGATAGCATGGGAGAGCAGAAAGAAGAAGGAAAAAAGGAGGAGAGAGGAGTATGACATAATATGGAGAGGAAGAGAGAGAAGGTGAATAGAGAGAATGAGAGAGCGAGAGAGAGAGAGGATGGGAAAAAGGTGGAGAGGAGATAAGCAGAGAAGCAATTGACAAAAGAGGAAAAGAAGACAGGAAGAGAATGGAGGAGAGGGGAGATAGGATGAGAACAGAGGAAAAAAAAGCAGAGGAATTGGAGAGAAGTCCTACACACATACACACACACACACACACACACACACACACACACACACACACACACACACACACACACACACACACACACACACACACACACACACACACACACACACACACACACACAAAGACTCTCATCCTTGTCCTAATATCTCATGTCACTCCACCGTCTACTGTCCTACTCTTAAAGCCTCATATAGAACATTACACACACACACACACACACACACACACACACACACACACACACACACACACACACACACACACACACACACACACACACACACACGCACATGTACACACACACACACACATTCGCAGGCAAGCACGCATGCATGCACGCACACATGCATGCATGCACATTGCACACACACACACACTTACCTGTCACACCTCTATCATTCTCTCTCTCTCTCTCTCTCTCTCTCTCTCTCTCTCTCTCTCTCTCTCTCTCTCTCTCTCTCTCTCTCTCTCTCTCTCTCTCTCTCTCTCTCTCTCTCACACACACACACACACACACACACACACACACACACACACACACACACTACTGTTCTAGTCCTAAACTCTCACACAGAACATACACACACACATGGCCTAAATGAATGAAGGGTGGGGAGGAAGGGGAAGAGGAAGGGTATGCTGGCATCCTTAATTAAGATAGGAATCTGGGACAAGCTCTGGGGCAATCTGCTAAGTGGGCGGAGAGAAATGATGGAGAGATAGAGATAGAGAGAGAGAGAGTGTGTGTGTGTGGGGGTGTGTGTGAGAGAGAGGGGGGGGAGAGGGAGAGACAGAGAGATGGAAGAAGACATCTCGCTGTCTCTTCATGCTAAGGATGGCTGCTGGCAGGCAAATGGTAGGACACCTATCAGTCCAGAAGGACCCCTGCAGTGGGTGCAACTGCTTCAAGCCAAATTGGGAAAAATGACAGGACACCTACAAGTCGGCAAGGTCCCCTGCAGCCAATGCAATTGCTGATGTTCAAATTAGGCAAATGACAGGGCACAGGGCCCCCTAGGGTTATCATAATGGCTGAAAACAGTTAACAGGCAAATGGTAGGACACCTAGCAGTCCGCAAGGACCCCCTTCAGTCAGTGCGACTGTTAAAAACCAAATCAAGAACAACACAGGACATCTATCGGTCCACAAGATATCCTGAGGTCCGGATGACCGCTAAATCGATTTTGTGTACTGTTCTCAAGTGTCCACTTGTCGTCAAAGAGACTCCTGTGACCCGCATCTGACTGAACTGATGAAAATTGTTTGAGAGAAATTGAAACGTCCACTAAAACACATACTACACACACACACACACACACACACACACACACACACACACACACACACACACACACACACACACACACACACACACACACACACACACACACACACACACACACACACACACACACACACACACGGACACACAGGTTCATGTGCGCATGTGTGACGAACAGCTGTTGCCCACTGCATGGCTCATATCGTGTGTGTGTGTTCATTCATTGTGTGCGTGTTGAAATTAATATTATGAGATAAAATTTCAACTGCATTCCGATCAAAATCACTAGTTTAAGATAAATGATTCAACACTAGTTTCCAACCAATAAGAATTTATTTTGCTGGAAAACAAAATTAATAGTCATAGTCACAATAAGCGAAAAGACAATTAACTATATGTTGTGGTTTCACAAACCAAACGTTAGCCTACAGGAAGAAAACACAATATCAAGGTATCTACAGTCTTCCACAAGCATTAAATCAATCAGCGACATATCAAAACCATCAAAACCATCAAGCACACACACACACACAGAGACAGAGAGAGAGAGAGAGAGAGAGAGAGAGAGAGAGAGAGAGAGAGAGAGAGAGAGAGAGAGAGAGAGAGAGAGAGAGAGAGAGAGAGAGAGAGAGAGAGAGAGAACATCTGAAAGATAAGATTCTTCGCAGCATATTAGGTGTTTAGTTCTGCGTAACACTATAATCTAGCACAAATTAATTGCTATGCCTGATGTAGCTATCTCTGAAGTATGCCTGATGTTGGATGTTGCTATCTCACTGGTATATTTTCTCACAGCCCACACTGAAACAACACACAACATTCGTACATACACACACTTTCAAATGCATCCACAAACACACCCACACACACACACACACACACCCACACCCACACCCACACCCACTCACCCACACACACACCCACACACACACACACACACACACACACACACACACACACACACACACAAACAACCATACATCACAATTCACCACAGTCTTTGTTGTTATAAGCCATAATGAAATTAGTTGGCATCATATCAGTCATGGCAGGGCACACTGGTGTGAAAATGCAGTTAAGAAAACATAACACACACACACATGCGCACACGCACACGCACGCACGCACGCACCCACGCACGCACGTGCACGCACGTACGCACGCACGCACGCACGCACACACACACACACATAGAACCCAAGGCAAAGCCATTGTATTAGACATAGATCACAGAGTTGATGCGGAGGCATGCACACACACATACACACACACACACACACACACACACACACACACACACACACACACACACACACACACACACACACACACACACACACACACACACACACACACACACACACACACACACACACACACACACACACACACACACACACTCAAAACCCCTATCTCTTCCACCCTCCCTAGA
>NC_085876.1:4131863-4136863 GCF_034702125.1 Engraulis encrasicolus
CCTTCATCACAGCAGCAGCAGCACCGTTAGATGCTAAAAGCATTCAGATCCTTCATTATTACACACAACAACAGCAAATTGGATGAAAAGAGCTTTGATTGAAATGCTAAGGACCAGCTTTTGAGACACAGAGAGAGAGGGAGAGAAAGAGAGACAGACAGACAGACAGACAGACAGACAGACAGACAGACAGACAGACAGACAGACAGACAGAGAGAGAGAGAGAGAGAGAGTGAGAAAGAAGAAGGACATACCATAGTAAAACTCTAGGTTCTGGGCGGACTTCACAGTAGAAGCTGGAGCCGTGATGTACAGGGCCCAGAGTGTTGTCCTCGTAAAACACTTCCAGAAAAACACACTCCTAATTTCAGACGCCAGTGCGCAGATCCACACCACAAGAATATACACATGCACACACACACACACACACACGCATACGCACACGCGCACGCACACACACGCACACATAATCACCCCTATCTGATTCACAACCTCGCGTGAAGATTTTTATTCCTGCCGAACAAACCACTGGCCTATGACACAGAAAAGTTATGTGTGTTTGGGCTTGTATGTGTGTGTGTGTGTGTGTGTGTGTGTGTGTGTGTGTGTGTGTGTGTGTGTGTGTGTGTGTGTGTGTGTGTGTGTGTGTGTGTGTGTGTCTGTGTCTGTGTCTGTGTCTGTGTCTGTGTGTGTGTGTGAGTTTACGGCAGGTGCATTTGAGAAATGTGTTATCATCATACTGTGCGGCTTGTGTCAATAAGCAAAGCTCTCTTTGGAAAACGTCCATTCATGCCTCACTAGTGTGGTGCGTGTGTGTGTGTGTGTGTGTGTGTGTGTGTGTGTGTGTGTGTGTGTGTGTGTGTGTGTGTGTGTGTGTGTGTGTGTGTGTGTGTGTGTGTGTGTGTGTGTGTGTGTGTGTGTGTGTGTGTGTGTGTGTGTGTGTGTGTGTGTTTGCATGCTGGTGCCAGGTTCTCTACAGGGTGGCACAAGCTCCTCTGATTCTTTTGCCATTTCGTCCTGCCCCGTGCCAGAGAACCGATACGCAAAGGACCTCTCCTCTCTCCTTTCTCATTCCTCTCTATCCCTCTTTCCATTCATCTCTTCTCCCGCTCTTCATTGCACTGTCCCTCCATCCTCTGCTGCATCAAGGTCCTCTCTCACCTCTTCGTCTCTCTTCATCTTTGGAGCAGTCATGGGTAAGCGGTTAGGGCGTTCAACTCCAGACCCGCCAGGTTGGTGGGGGGAGTAACTAACCAGTGCTCTACCCCATCATCTTCCATGACTGAGGTGTCCTGAGCATGGTACTGTCCCGCCATGTTGCTCCCATGTGAAACCATTGGGGGCTGCACCCTTGCATGGGTGAGGCATACATTCAAATTTGTTGTGTGCAGTGTGCACTGGTGTGCTGTGTAGTGCTGTGTCACAATTACAATGGGAGTTGTACTTTCCCAGGTGGACTTTGACTTCACTTCATTACTTCATTCCTATTCTTTCCATTGTCCTCTTTTTTCTACTCTTTCCTCCTTTTTCATCCTTTTATCTCTCCCTCTCTGAGTCACACAGTCAGAAACACAGAACTTTAAAGGTGCAATGTATAAGATGTTGGCCAGAGTAAATATTGCTGCTATACTGCTCTCTGAAACTGTGCAAATAATACTTACTAAATAACACACTATTATTTACTAGTATGACCAAAGTATAGATGGTTTTGCAGCTAAAATGTCTATTTCTGGAAATTCAAAATGGCGGACTATGGAGAAGACCCCCCTTTTCATGTATGAAAAATGCATTTTTTCAGTCATAATGAATATTTAAAATGTGATGATGGTGGTAAGTATTTGTGGGAAAGGGCAGCTGAATAGGCAGCATGGATTCTGGAAATAAACTTCTAAAAAATGTTATACACTGCAACTTTAAACACAATGGGTGGGCATTGCATATATCATAAAAAACTGTAAGTCACTTTGAATAAAAACACCTTTTAAGTCTAATATAATGTATTGAAACAAAGACATTAGGGCTAATGTAGGCCTACATTTCATTTGATTCACAAGCAGCATGTGTTTTTAAACGTATTGTGTGTAAGACATATATGTGCATTTATCTGGAGCGTGTATAACAAATAAATGCATATTCCTCCACGGTGTGCATAACAAATATATGCACATTTATTCTGGCCAGACCTCCTGAAAGATCATAAAAGGCCATTTAACAATCTGTTTTGTCACCTTCCTCCCAATGTGTCGCAAATAAAGATACACAGGCACACATATGTACACACAACCCCAGATATGCACACACACATGCACGCACACACACACGCACGCTAGCACAAACAACTACACACACATGCGCACACACATAGACACAAGCATGTACGCACACATGCACGCACACAATCTGTTTAAGCCTTTTTTTGCTCCTTGCAGGCCTGGCGAGGGTGGTGTTTGCCTAAGGCGAAAACAACACAGCAGAAAGAGAGAGAGAGAGAGAGAGAGAGAGAGAGAGAGAGAGAGAGAGAGAGAGAGAGAGAGAGAGAGAGAAGAGAGAGAGAGAGAGAGAGAGAGAGAGAGAGAGAGAGAGAGAGAGAGAGAGAGAGAGAGAGAGAGAGAGAGAGAAAGGAGGCCAGTCCAGGATAACATACCACTGCAGAGCCACACAGTCAGCGCTACAATATCTCAGTAAGACACACAAACATACTCTCAATCTCACTCACACATCCGCACCCACACACTCCCCCCCCCACACACACACACACACACAAACACACACACAGACTCACATATGAATGAATTGCCACATCCATGCATGAACACACACACTCACGCACGCACACACACAGCCATGCGCCATGACTCATTCTGAAATAAGAAGCACAAGAAGTTACTTTAAAATGGAGTGTAGAGGTATGGGATGGGTTAAGCGGGAGTGTGTGTGTGTGTGTGTGTGTGTGTGTGTGTGTGTGTGTGTGTGTGTGTGTGTGTGTGTGTGTGTGTGTGTGTGTGTGTGTGTGTGTGTGTGTGTGTGTGTGTGTGTGCGTGCGTGCGTGTGTGTGTGTGTGTGTACTGCTGTCTCTCAACAGCTCCCAACCACGCAGCCACAGGGGGTTGTCAGTGAACTGTAAGGGCCGCTGGGCCAATTTCTTGAGAGAGAGAGAGAGAGAGAGAGAGAGAGAGAGAGAGAGAGAGAGAGAGAGAGAGAGAGAGAGAGAGAGGTCAAAGAGAGACCAATGGGTGATGAAAGTGACGGGTGTGAGAAAGGGATGCAAAAGATAGTGAGATAAAAGAGTGAGGGAAGAGGGAGAGAGCAGTTGATGAGAGGGAGAGAGGAAATAGGAGAGTTGAGAGGCAGTTAGCGTTGAAAGAGATTTCAGTGAATTAGTGTATTGAATTACTCTAAGCGAAGGTAAATGAAAGATCTCAGAGGCTGTGTCAGAGCTACACACACACACACACACACACACACACACACACACACACACACACACACACACACACACACACACACACACACACACACACACACACACACACACACACACACACACACACCACACACACACACACACACACACACACACACACACACACACACACACACACACACACACACACACACACACACACACACACACACACACACACACACAGGCACACACACACAAACATTTGAATTCTTTTATTTGGATCTGAACATGAAGGCAGCATTGCAAATCCAAATAGTGCTGGAAGCAAATGTCATAGGAGTCAGTAAGGACGGATCAGAATAATAAAGTCCTATGCAATATATTGCATTAGGTCAGAATGGCCTGGTTAATTTAAGTTGCTTAGGGGTAGACTTGGCACCTCCTTCGCTATATTGCTAAGCTACCAATTGTTGCTGAGATTGAGCAGTATTAGCAGTCTTAGCAGCACACACACACATACACACATGAACATGCACCCGCACACACCAGGGCTTGAAATTAAAATATTTGAACCACGGCCCACACATAAAAAAGTGACAATACTTTTCCCTCTGAGCTTACATACAAGCAATTGATTCACAAGGGGCAAACAACAGAATATAGGCTATTGTGATATTCAATATCCAAAAATAAACTACCTGTCAAAGTGGCTAGTGAGACCAAATTTTCCACTAGCAATAGCCAGGTTTTACAACAAGTGGTCAGGTGGTGTATCACCTGGTGCGTAGGTAGCTGGGATTGGTAAACAGACAACATGGACACTTGATCTACGGTAGGTTGGAATCAAGGAGGAAGCTTAAGCCTGTCAAAGTAGCCATTGTTTTCTCAAAGTGTATATTGGCTACAGCTTGAGACAAGACAAACAAAATCAAGACTATAACTTGCACTCAGTAAAAAGACGAGATGGCCATACAAAAATTAGTGGTAGGTTTTCAATGACTACCAGTCTGCCGTGCTATTTACACACAAAAAAAAGTGATTGAAAAGTGGGAAACCGAAGTGATAAGATAGTAAGGGAGTACAGTGCCTACTGTGCAGGTTGTTGATGCTGGTCAAAAGAGACCAACCAATACTGACTTGTAAGACGGTTAGACCTATATTACCACGGCGGGTAAAAAGGCAACCCCAGTAAAGTATAGTAAAAGGAGTATATTTACCTGGTCCGCAGGTTGCCAGGGCTGGGTTGTCCGTCGTAGACCGACAGGATGTCGAAGTCCTCCTCCAGGGCGAATCCTTGGAACACCAGCTGGATGCGGTGGTGCTCCTGAGCCACGATAACCCAGGTGCAGTTGGCATAGTTGGGGTAGCCGTAGGGGTAACCTGGGCTCTCTATCGTACCGTTGGGGTTGAGCAGCGTGTAGCTACAGTTCTGAGCTGTAGAGGGAGAGAGAGAGAGAGAGAGAGGGAGAGGGAGAGAGAGAGAGAGAGAGAGAGAGAGAGAGAGAGAGAGAGAGAGAGAGAGAGAGAGAGAGAGAGAGAGAGAGAGAGAGAGAGAGAGAGAGAAAGAATAAGACAAGGGACATTTACAATTTAT
>NC_085876.1:4144363-4146863 GCF_034702125.1 Engraulis encrasicolus
TTCTTATCTCTCCTTCACTGTCCTGTCAAATATAAAGGCAAAAAAGTCTTTAGAGGAGGTAGCTACTTACTAGTAAAGCCTACCTCCAGGGCACCAGATTATTGGCCCTAGTGCTGACATTGGCACTATGCACACAGGGGGCAGTGGAATATTGGAACATGTACAAAGGGGGCCATACATACACGGGGGTGGACGGGAGCAATATTTTTCCCCCTAAGGGAGTGGCGCAACGGATGGCCAAACTCGGCTTCTGATTGGACGAGCTTCAAACGCGAAAATGCTCTGATGTGCCCTGACCAAAACCATCCCTAAACCTAACCTGCCAGTAAAGCAATATTTCTGCTGCTTTACTTTTGCCAAGAACAGCGAAATAAGCAAGGGAATGGCGAATTTGTTGCAAAATTGTGCCCAGATCAAAACCATCCCTAAACCTAACCTGTCGCAGGGCATTGAGGAACTATGCGTTACAGTAACTAGCCAGTTCAAATCTTGAAGCTCTAGCCGAGTTTAGCCATCTGTGGTGTCACTCTCCTAGGGAACCTAGTAGCTGGACGAGATGGTGTGACCAAACAACTGGTTATGGCCAACAAGATAAACAACAGCACCAGACTATACTATTGGCAGTGGTACTGACACTGGGTACTGTCTGTGTGTGTGCGTGTGTGTGTGTGCGCGCGCGCATGTGTGTGTGTGTGTGTGTGCGTGTGTGTGTGTGTGTGTGTGTGTGTGGGGGGGGGTGATGGTGTTAACAAACAACTGGTGATGCCCACAGACATCAACAACAGCCCTGGCATTACATACACAAGAACACAAGGGGCTGACAATAAATGTAGCCTATACAGACCCAGCTGCAGAACCAAGGTGTTGGATGGGCATTTGATGGGGTATGGGCGGGCACCTTAGCGGGGGGCAGAAAATGTTGTATTTCTTAGATGCAATTTCCTGCATTTTAAACAAATTGTGGGCCCAGTTTCAGCTCAATACGGAACTGTACTTTTGTTTCTAAATACGGATGATTCCATTATTTCAGGTCCTTAAAGGTGTACAAAGTATGGGTCCTCATGAACTACCAATTTAGCAAAAACTGCTCTGATGCACAAATAAATGTAGCTAGCCTTTTCAAGAAATTGAAATTATGCATGTTCATGTATTGTTTCACATTTAGGTCTACTAACAATCTCTAAATAGTGCAGCCTATTTATTTATTTTAACTTGTTTATTAGGGCTGTGGTGGTGAAGCACTGGTGGCATTTTATGTTATACTTTACATTTACAGTATTCAGAAAAAAATACTAATTTGTTGTATATTAATGACAATATCAGCATGTTTAGGTGAATAGGCCAGGGGAGGGCACAGCAGCTCAGCTGAGCTGAGCCTATACAAAGGGAAGAGCATGCAGAGGGACTGGCAGCTGTCATTACTTCTCCCACCTTCGCAGAGATTTGATCCCTCCTACCTATCCACCTGCCTTGCACGAAGGCTGTCCCACCTTCTCCTCGATCTCACTTTGACATTTCACTAGTAATCCCACTCTACCATCCTTCTATACACAAGAGGCATAAGTGGATCTCATCTCACATGATCTCCGCTTACAACATCCCAGGACCAGGGCCAGTTAACATGCCACACATGCTTTCTTTACTACACCAAGCACTCAAGGGTGAACTAGTGAAACTGTGTAAAGTTGTGAACCTGCCTTTTCTAACAAAGACTTGTGGGCTTGAAAGGGTTTGTGGCTGTCTTCAGCTGTCTGTTTTTCTTTATATATACAGTGAGTCCAATATGTATTTGATCCCTTGCTGATATTGTTGGTTTGCCTACTAACAAAGACATGATCAGTCAATAAATGTTATGATAATATGTATTCTAATATGGAGAGACAGAATATCAAAAAGAAAATCCAGAAATTAACTGACGAGAATATATATTAATTTATTTCCATTTCATCGAGCAAAATAAGTATTTGATCCCCTGCCAACTGATTACAGTTCCGGGCCCACAGACCAGATGGGCACTTCCGATCAACTTGTCATCTGAATTAAAGACACCTGTACATACTAACATGCATAAAAGACACATTGAATCAGCAGAATCAGTCCATAGTATGAGTGAATCAGTCACACTCCAACCTCACCAGCATGTGAAAGACCAAAGAGTGGTCAAATGATATCAGGGACACGATTTTAGACCTGAACAAAGATTAAATGGGCTGCAAAGCCACAAGAAAGAGACTGGGTATTAATGACCCAGCTGTTGATGCATTTCTTCCAAAATGTGAGGAATACAAAATGACTATCCATCGGCCTGTCTGGGGTTCTATACAAGATTTGACCTTTTGTAGGGATTTGATAATCATGAGAACAGAAAGAAATCACCCTAGAGCTGTACGGGAAGATCTAGACAATGATATCAAAGCTACTGGGACCAAAATCACTGAGAAAACTACTGGTAGCACTTAATGCCACAGAGGTTTAAAATCCTGTAGTGCACACATGGTAC
>NC_085876.1:4161863-4164363 GCF_034702125.1 Engraulis encrasicolus
CAGGTGGTTTTTGAGCATTTTTTTTGGGCTGGAAATCATCTGTGTCATCTGGCAACACTCATCTTCTTTCCCTCTTTTCTTTTTGTCCTCCTTCGCCTCTCGACTTCTCTTGGTCTCTGACACACTGTTCCCCTAGCACACTTCTTACTTCCGCTCATCCTCCTCACCTTCCTCGTGCTTGTCCTGTCTCTCCTCTTCCTCACCTTCTACCTCTTCCTCCTCTTCTTCCTCCTCCTTTCTTCATCAGCTCCTTCCACCTTCCCCTTCATCCTTCTCTTTGTCAGGCTGAACACACCACCCCCCTAGCACTCTTCTTGCTACTAACTTGTCCTCATCATAATCTTCATCTTCAGCCCTTCATATTCTTCCTCCTCCACACACTCCTCCTCATCCTCCTCTTCTTCCTCTCCTCTCTGGCCTCTTTTTTTCTGTCTGTGTCATGACACAGTATTCATATCCAGCTGAGCTGTGATAACACCGGCTAATACTACACCGAGCACTCAGCCCTGACGATAACGGCCATGACAACCTTGTCTTCCTCGTCCTCTTCCTCTTCCTCTTTGACTTCTTGACCCCTGTCTGTCCCTCTGCTCTGTCCGTGCCCTGCCAGGAACGATACAGTTGACACAGCTCATACACTACTACACCACAAGCTCTGTCCTGATGATAACAGCCAAGGCAACCTCCTCTTCCTCCTCTCCCTTCTCTTCCTCATCCTCCTCCTCTTCCTCCTCCTCCTGCTCTTCCTACTACTCCTCTTCCTCCTCCTCCTTCACTTCTTCATCCTCCTCCTCCTCCTCCTCCTCCTCTTTGTCATCCTGACTCATATCCTCCTCCTCCCTGTCCGTGCATTGTAAGTAATGATACAGCTGACACAGCACTAATACTACACCAGCAGCTCAGCTTGATGAAAAAAGGGGCCAAGACGAGCTTCCTCCTAACCCTCCTCCTCTTCCTCTCCTTAGCCTCCTCCTCCTTCTCCCCCAATCCTCCTCCTCCTGTTCCTCCAAACTGTCCTCTTCTTCCTCTCCTCCTTTTCCTCTGCTTTGCCTCCTCCTCCTCCTCCTCCTTCTCCTCCTCCTCCTCCACCACCTCCTCCTCTCCCTCTTATACCGTGACATAACACGCACTGTTAGTACATATTCTTCTCCAGGTGGTACGTCGGTAATACCCACTGAGCTGGGCCCTGATGATAAGGTCCTGGTTGAGCTGCAAATGAGCCCAGCGGGGGAGAGGGCAGAGGCGGAGGCAGAAAGGGAGTGTGGCGTGTCACACTGTGGGAACAGGTACGTACTGAGGCAGCAAAAGAGAGACATACTGTACGTAGGCAGAGAAAGGCAACGGAGATGCAGAGAGGGGCATAGAGAGGGAGGGAGTTGCAGGGGGAGAATGTCATGTCAGAATGGGTATGACTAATGTCACAACGTCCTTATGTCCAATAGATTGGCTCTTTCTCTGCCAGTCTTTCGCTTTCCAACTGTCTGTCTGTTCATCTATGGATCTGTATTTCTGGCTGTCTGGCTGTCTGGCTGTCTGTCTTTTCATTTGTCTGCAAGTCTGCGCCCTGACAGCCCATCTGTCTGTCTGTCTGTCTGTCTGTCTGACTATCTGTCTGTCTCCACCCCTCTTTGCCCGTCTTTCTATCTGTCTGTCTAAAATAAAATGCTGTGTATCTCAAGGAGAAACATTGTGTCTGAATCCTTTGAGTGATCCCATGCTGCCTGTGCAGTTTATCAGCAGGGGCGCAGTACACTATGCAAACTTTCTGGAGTGCTTACTTAGCAGCCAAACTGTAGGAGGTCAATGCTATTGGTTTATAGCGTGCTATGCTCCGCTAGCCTTTACATAGTGCTGTAACAACAGGGGGCTAACTCTGTTGGTTTATAGTGCAGTAAACTGAGCCTCAGTAGGCTTTACACACCAGCTAAACTACAGGAGGCCAAAGAGTTTCAGTAACATTTGTATCAGAGTCAAAGCTAGTTCCAAACTGTGTGCTATGTCTGAGAAAAGCGTGTGTAGCCCAACAGTCAAAGCTAGTAACAGTACAGGTTGTGGTGTATGCATATGCTATGCGGCCTATGTGCTATGTGTGTTATACCAGTAAGCAGCAAACTACAAGTCATGTTGTTAGTAGAAACAACTTTACAGATCATATGCATCAATCTAGATCAGATTACATTACATTACACTTAGCGGATGCTTTTTTTATTCTAAGTGACTTACAGTTATTGTCAGTCCCTGGAGCAGTAGAGGGTTATGTGCCTTGCTCAAAGACACCTCAGCCCCAGTCACGCTTCACTCTACCATCTGGCCATAGATGCAGGAGTATGCATGTCCATTCCAGTGTGCAGTAAGAGACAGCTTCTTCCCACAGGCCTGCCTGCAATGATGCTTAACTGACATGAACATTTTTAACCTGCCGCTTTTTCTGAGGAAGAGTATTTTTCTACCTTTTTTTTCCTTTAGGTGACTTTTTGAGCATAAAACTTGCCATAACTCG
>NC_085876.1:4186863-4189363 GCF_034702125.1 Engraulis encrasicolus
TTTAACGAGGCGAGGAAGAGGGGGAGGGGCCTGAGGATGAGCACTTAGGGAGGTGTGCAAAAAGAGGAGGAGGAGGAGGAGGAAGGTTTTTGAGGAAGGACAGCTGGAGGAGAAAGAGGAAGAAGGTGAGGAAGAGGGGGGTGGCTGGAGGAAGATTAACGGGATGTACAATAATGGAGGTGAGAAAGAGGAGGATGGGACTTAGGAAAAGGCAGGTGGATGCAGAGGAGAGGTGAGGAAGAGTGGAAAGTTCAAGTTCAAGTTTCAACATCATTGTCCCCAAAAGGAGCAATTAATGTACAGCAAGATATCAGATGGCACAGGACAGACCATAAAGTACAAAGTTGAGGATGGACAAGAGGAGGTACAATTGGGGAGGTGAGGAGGAGAAGGAGGCGGAGGATGAAGAGCGGGAGAAAAAGAGGAGGGAAAGAGAATATAGGGAAGTCAAGTCAAGTCAAGTCAAGTAGGTTTTATTGTCAATTTCTTTACATGCACTGGTCATACAAAGAATTTGAAATTACATTTCTTGCTTTCCCATACAGACATAGACTAATTAAGGTAAGGACATAGACAGTATAGACATAGACAGTACTTATACATGGACTTAAGACAGTATGGACATAGACAGTGCTCATACAGACATTTAAAGTGCAAGACTGGACAACAGAAGACTTGTAGAGGACATACATTAAGAGGTATTTGTTGTGTTTTTGTGCTTTTCCTAAAAAAAGTCCTTTATAGCGTTCTGACATGGTAATAGTAGCATTTTGAAGAAAATAAATATAAAAAGGTCTGTCAAGTACACCAGCAGCAGTGTGTGTGTGTGTGTGTGTGTGTGTGTGTGTGTGTGTGTGTGTGTGTGTGTGTGTGTGTGTGTGTGTGTGTATGTGTTTAGTGCAGGTAGAAGGTGCGGTGTGCGTCTTGTGTGTGTGTTCGTGTGTCTGTGTGTGTGTGTGTGTGTGTGTGTGTGTGTGTGTGTGTGTGTGTGTGTGTGTGTGTGTCAGTGTGTGTATGTTGGGATTAGTGCAGAAAGTGCAGTGTGCTTGTGTGTGTGTGTGTGTGTGTGTGTGTGTGTGTGTGTGTGTGTGTGTGTGTGTGTGTGTGTGTGTGTGTGTGTGTGTGTGTGTGCGTATGTTTTGAGTTAGTGCAGGTTGAAAGTTCAGTCACAAGTATAGTAGTGCAGGTGGAATGTTCAGTCGCAGATATGGTGGTGGGGGATGGGGAGGGGGGGTTGTCAGTGGCCTTGCTGGCTAGAGGCTGACAGTGGGGGGGGTGGGGTTGTCAGTGGCCTTGCTGGCTAGAGGCTGACAGTGGAGGGAGAGTGGGTTGAGTGTTCAGCATCTTGATCGCTTGGTGCATTGTGCTGCTCGCCAGCCGGGTGGTACGGGAACGGAGGCGCCTGTACCTCTTTCCAGAGGGCAGGAGGCTGAACAGTTTGTGTGCAGGGTGGCTTGTGTCTTTGATGATCATCAGTGCTTTCCGGGTGAGGCGTGTGGTGTAAATGTCCTGCAGGGAGGGGAGTGGTACTCCAATGATCTTCTTCGCTGTGTTCACAACACGCTGGAGTGTCTTCCTGTTTTTCTTTATGCAGCTTCCTCCCCACACTGTGATGCAGTTGGACACGACGCTCTCTATGGTTCCTCTGTAGAATGTTGTCATGATGGAGGGTGTAGCACTTGCCTTCTTTAGTTTGCGCAGGAAGTAGAGACGCTGATGGGCCTTCTTCGCCAGTGATGTAGTGTTGGTGGTCCAAGAGAGGTCGTCGCTGATGTGCACTCCAAGGAACTTGGTGCTGCTCACTCTCTCCACAGCATCGCCGTCGATGGTCAGTGGTGGCAGTTGTTTTTGGACCCTTTGGAAGTTGACAACAATCTCCTTGGTCTTGTTGACATTCAGCAGGAGGTTGTTGTCTTTGCACCATCTGGCCAGCAGGTCTACTTCTTCTCTGTAGTGAGTCTCATCGCCCTTGGTGATGAGGCCCACCAGTGTTGTATCATCCGCAAACTTCACTAGATGGTTAGTGCTGTGGGTCGTTGTGCAGTCGTGTGTCAGCAGCGTGAACAGCAGGGGGCTGAGAACACAGCCTTGCGGAGCCCCCGTGCTCAGGGTCAGGGTGCTCGAGGTGTTGTTCCCTACCCGTACTGCTTGTGGTCTTTGCATCAGGAAGTCCAGCAGCCAGTTGCAGAGGGAGGTGCTGAAACCTAGTTTGTCCAGTTTTCTGATGAGTTGTTGTGGTATTATGGTATTGAATGCTGAACTGAAGTCAATGAACAGCATTCTCACATATGAGTCTTTATTGTCCAAGTGGGTGAGGGCTGGATGGAGGGCAGAGCAAATTGCATCCTCCGTGGATCGCTTGGCTCGGTATGCGAACTGGTAGGGGTCTAGGGTGGGGGGTAGGGTGGCTTTGATGTGTGACAGGACTAGCCGTTCGAAGCACTTCATGATTATGGGCGTCAATGCTACAGGACGGTAGTCATTGAAGCATGATGGTGAT
>NC_085876.1:4204363-4214363 GCF_034702125.1 Engraulis encrasicolus
TATATACAGAGATCTTCCTGTTACCAGTAGGAACAATGTGGTCTCCCTACAGAACCTTGGCTCAGTATTCATTGCTCCAGTTACTATTACCATTTCCCCTTTGTGTAAATATTGAAGTAGTTTGAATAAAACTGTTAGCTGAGTGGAATGCAATTCAATTTAAATTAACATGTGTATTATGCATATATGCAGCTAGTTATCTCAGTTTGCTTCAGTGACAATATCTACTCAGTACTGTATTCAACATTACGCGCCTCTGTGTAAGTGGGTGGCTGTCCAAGGTGCTGAAGACGGTAACTGTTCTGGGCTACTTTTCCCAAAAACAAGTAATACTTGGGTATGAGGTGCAATATATCACATCACTAAAAGTTTATCCATACAATAATTTTATTGGCCTACATGCACTATTTTTTTTTCGCATATGCAAATGAAATGCTTGTGCAAAGAGCGTGTGCAGGGAAAAAAAGTCATAGTGTATGTAAAAACTTTAAGTGATGATGTGAGACCTATTTCTGATACATTGTCAAAGGGGCACCTCATACTTAAGTACTACTAAGGCTTTAGAACTACTTAGTTTTTGGGAAGCACACCTGTGTTCTCTACCACTTTTCGCTCCTCTGTGAGTTGGTAACTGTCCATGTTGCTCAGGTCAGTCGTGTAATAAGTGGGAGCCTATCGCCCCATGAGGCCATCTTATCTGGCCGCAGCGTTTATATTTTAATGTTATGCAGCTTCACATGAAATATGACATGTTTTGTAAATCAATTTTAGAAATAACATTTGCAATACAAATTTTTAAAAATCAGGGGACCTGAAGTGGAGGTGGGGTCTGTTGTAAAGGTGGCCACCTTCAATATAAGCCTAAAGTGCTGGGGGAAATCCTGGTTTGTGTTCATGGTACGGTCTTGGGGGACTTTTAACATTTGAAGTGGCCCCTCGAATGAAAAAAGTGCCTCTGTATCATAAGGTAACTGTCCATGGTTCTGAAGCCAGAGTCTTCACAACCGCTTGACGTTCCTGTGTAATTTGGTAACTGTCCATGGTGCTGAAATCAGACTCCATCTCCTGCCGCATATCCATAAACTGTACAATTTGCAGGGTTAATTCAACACGTTTTAGCTCTCTTCTAATTGAATATAAAAACGGACTATGTAATATGCATAACGAAATGCTATTTCATCAGACACTTAAAAATGCGCAGTCGGGGGGATCCATGACTGTATCCGTCGCCTTCCTGCCATGGTATTAAATATGTATGGCTGCATGTCACTTAGATTAGCTCAGCCTACCTGTTGCCCTTGTCAGACCTGCTTGGAAAACCAGTTCTACTGTAGCAATGCAAAACAAGTGAGGAGTGACGTGATGCCAAGAACAAGCGAAAATGCAAAGACGAACGCACAGTAGGCCTACTTTATGGATTCAGCAATAAGCAAACAATTTTACAACAAGAAAGCACTGTGTGGACGCACCGGGGCTCTTCAAGAATCATCCTGACACAAATCCCAGCCATGATTTGCATCCAAAATCCCCAAACAGTCATTCTGTAAAATAATGAAAAATCTTCTCTTCGCTCCCCTGCTTGCCTGTCTGACTGCCTGCTCTACCCGCCCGTCGACGCCTGCCTGCGGGGGAAGAGGCGGTTACACGGGGTTACATCATGGAGACACACGCGTATACGCACACGCACGCACACACATACACACACCCTGACACCCTGCTCCTGCGGCTCCTGCAATGTTAAAATACACCACATGAATGATTAACGGCTCCTGCCGCGGAGAACACAGGGCCTGGCTGCAATGCTTGTCTCGCGGCTGGCCGTGGCGCGAGGGGACAGCGGGTTTGGAATGCTTACGGTGATCTAGAATGATTTGTGAAGGCAAAACAAAGCGGACGAGAGGGGACTAACAGCAAAGCCCCCCTCTTCAGTAGAGCCTCGATTCCATTTCATCTCGGGCCTCATCCTCATCATGCGGAGCAAAGCCGGGTCGTGATTCATGTGACATATTAATGTATTAATAAAAATAAAGCCGCGGCGGGCTCATGAGGACCTCTGAGTAACTGTGATACATCACATCAAAAGGCACAGAAATGATCCGAAGAGGCTGCGCGTGGCGTTACTGAGGGTGCATGCAAGAAGATGGAATGGAGGGTCGAAATGGGATTAAAACCAGATACTAGGCGACCTATAGGCCTACTACATATTTTACCCATTCTAGCCTACCACAAACAGATGTGTCAAATGTAAAACATACAGGCAGATTGTCAACACAATGTAATCTTAATATTCCATAGGCCTATCTGCTCCTATAACCTAAGAGCGCCTCATGTCTAAGCGCCATTCAGAATACTAGGCTACTAAGCTACTAAGAGACGTGTGAAGTAGCCTAACACGTAGAGGCTCACTCCAGCTAGCCTATAGGCCTACTCCAGATATGCTCCTCGGCGTTAAAGACTATGCAGCACAGCACAGCAGAGCACAGCAGCGGTGGCTGTGAGATGTTTGGGCAGCAGGCTGTGAGAGCAAGAGGCGAGATGTGGTTGGCAGCAGCATGTCTGTCGGTGCTACTGTGAGACTCTGGTGCCGCTCCCTGGGAAGCGCGGGAAACTGCGTGGGAACGGAATGGAATGAGAGCGCGAGGCAGAGCAGCAGAAGAAGCTTCGTGAACGAGTTAAAAAAAAAGGCTCGAGCTGTGCTGTGCTCTTTTCTGCTCTGCTGATGCGCCGTTGATACAAAAGGCGGTTTTATGCAACACGCGCCACGGATCTCTCAAAACCGTTTTTAGCACGGTCACTGGAACAACCGCACACACAGCGGAAGAAACATGGTCCCAGAAATGTCTCTTGTGTCTGTGTTTAGCTAGTCTGCACGTTGAGAGCTTCAAAGGCACAGACGTTTGGCAGCTAAATTAAACAGGACACTCTTTCCCATCGAGTGGCCAGCTGAATTATGCGAGGGCGCTTGAATCATGCTTGATTTCTACCCAAGAGCTGACTAAACAGTCGCCCTACTTAATTCCACCATGTCGTGCCATTTCACAAAATGTTCTTAACAAGTGTCTCTCTAGACTTTTCTCTCTCTCTCTCTCTCTCTCTCTCTCTCTCTCTCTCTCTCTCTCTCTCCCGAGGACGGTTATAAAATAAGTTATAATTATTATTAAGCGAAAGAAGACACTGCAGTAGCCTACTGTGTGAGTGAGTGTGTGTGTGTGTGTGTGTGTGTGTGTGTGTGTGTGTGTGTGTGTGTGTGTGTGTGTGTGTGTTTGGGGGTTGGGGTTAGTTAGAAGCCTTGGCTTGGATAGAATAAGCTGTTGATCTTTTGAAACCGTCAGCAAACATGTAAGGAAGCCTGATGATTTCCCAAGACGCCGGAACCAATTTCCTCATGATGTGGTGTTGAGCCACTCAAATAGACACCCAACGCTCCATCAACTCACCCTCCACAGCACCACCACCCATCATCATCACCAACACCAACACCACCACCGCCATCATCACCAACACCACCACGATCATCACCATCATCATCATCATCATCATCATCATCATCAGCATCATCATCATCATCATCATCATCGGATTTCCAAATACAACCCCCTTTCGGTGCTTAGAGACACACAAGGGGGGGGGGGGGCAGCACTTTAGAGAACACACAATCTCTCTCTCTCTCTCTCTCTCTCTCTCTCTCTCTCTCTCTCTCTCTCTAATGCAGGGGGGGGGGGGGGGGTATTAGCTACAAAACACTTTTTTCCAACCCGTTGCTCCAAGCCCTTCTGGATGCAATCTAATCAGACACTTCAAGTTTTGCTGCCAGACTGCTACGGAGGTGACGCTGTGTGTGGACCACAAGCTGTTGGTTCACTGGGGAAATAAACGTGTTTGGACGGATAATTAGGGGAAACAAATGCGCGGGACTGCATTTGTGAAGTGATGGGGCAACGGAGCCCTCGGAGGGAAAGGGGGAGGGGGTCCGGTCTTCCACAGAACAGAAAACAGCAGACCCATTGCATGTGTTGAACAGCGTCGGCTACTTGCTTACCCACCTACCTCACACACACACACACACACACACACACACACACACACACACACACACACACACACACACACACACACACACACACACACACACACACACACACACACACACACACACACACACGATTCCTCCATCCTCTCCCTCACAGCACAGCCCTGCTGCTTGCCTGCACCCCCCCCCCTTCTCTCTCGGTATCTATATTCAGCGCATTGAGGAGCACACAGCTGACAGCGAGAGGCAAAAGCCTCGTCAGCCACCGGGGAGACACACACACGCGCACGCACAGACACACGCAGAGAGAGAGAGAGAGAGAGAGAGAGAGAGAGAGAGAGAGAGAGAGAGAGAGAGAGAGAGAGAGAGAGAGACTGTCATCAACGTCCTCAGCTATTAAAAAGGTGGCGAGAAAATCCCAAAGAAACTTGTTCGCGCGTTTGTGTTATGTGAGATCACCAAGGGAAAGGAAGCTCCTCTAAAATCCCACTTGCGAATGTAGAGGACAGGAGGGAAAGGAGGGGGGGGAGCCCGACATCCCCAAACGAGCGAACGGCAGAAACTTACCGTCCGTTGCTGTGGTGGCCAGCAGCCCCATGTACAAGAGCAGCACCCGGCTCCAGTGATGCGTCCGCGCGCACGCCTTCATTAGCGCAAAAATCCCTGTTCGGTTCACGCTCCTACTAGCTCCGGTAGTGTGGTGGTGTCTGCTGCTGCTGTACGGGCACTCTGCTGTCCGTGACTCCACTTGCCTCCTTCCTCCGTCAGGCTGATTCGTAGATTCAGAGCAGCTCATGGCGTGTGCTATACAAGCAAGAGGGGTATCAGGCGCGTTTTTTTATCAGATGGTATTAAAAGGAAGATTCTCCACTTGGTGTCGGTGGTCGGAGCTGAGAAAAATCCCAATGCATCGAGACTCCGTTCCTGCAGCTGGACTGAACCATCGCGTGGCGAGCCGCGGGTTAGCGAGTTTTAATGGAAGATTTCGCACCAGAAAACAAGAGAGGAGAAAAATCGCACCACAGAGGCGAGGGCTGTGACAAGCCTTGCCCGGTCCAAAAAACGCAGCTTGGGACGGCTCCTAAATTCCCTTCGTCAGAATCCCGACGCCAGAGATGAGGAGAGGAGACGAGCGAGCGGGGCAAGATGGAGCGCGTGAATACACCTTCTGCCTCCTCCTCAGCTCAGCTCAGCGCGCGGCTCCGTTGCCTGTGCGTGCGTTTTATTTCCAATTAATGAGTAGCAGCAGCAGCGGCAGCAGCAGTGCCGAGAATCCACCTTTCGCCCTGCGCGAACAAGTAGACGCTATGAGAAGAAGAGGTGGAAGGCAGAGAGAGAAAGAGAGAAAAAAGAGAGACGACCGGATGGATGCGAGAACGCCCCCCCTCTCAAAAGTTTATTGCCTTCCTGCCTGTCTGATTCATTTGGTTGTGGGAAAATAGTCGATGTAGCTCCATAATCTCAAACCCTACAGTCCCAGAGCGTAGTGGCTAAAGGCTTCGGTATTCCTTGCCTAACCGACGCTCAGAGTCTGACTGACTGCAGAACCCAATCTCTGCGTCTCTCTCTCTCTCTCTCTCTCTCTCTCTCTCTCTCTCTCTCTCTCTCTCTCTCTCTCTCTCTCTCTCTCTCTCTCTCTCTCTCTCTCTCCGGTCATTGGTGATCAACCGAACTCAAAACGACACCCAATGATAGCTCACTCTGAATGAAAATCAATGATGATGATGATGATGATGATGATGAAGAAAATAGTAGGCCTACATTATTATTATTATTATTATTATTATTATTATTATTATTATTATTATTATTATTTAGCTGAGCTATGCTATTTCTCTCAAGGCTTATAGCCTTTTGGGGGGGGGGGGGGTATTTCTGTAGCCTAGTAAATGGATCCTTGAGTAATCCTACGCGGTTACTGTAAATTGCAGACATAAACTTCGTGATGAACACAGGAAAGAGAGAAGAGAAGAGAAGAGAAGGTGAGAGGAGAGAAGAATGCCTCATAGCCTAGGCCTAATTAATTAGAGAGAGGCTTGTTACTGATAAACGACCACCAGCCCTAATCTGATTGGCTGGTGAGGAAACAAGCCTCCGTGCACCTCTTTTTCCTCGCTCCGTCCAACACCCGAGCCTAACTGTTCGGAACCCACGCTAGTAAATTTGAATGCCATCTCCATCTCCGCATAACACAGGTAATTAGTTTCACAGTCCCCTCGCTCATAAAGTAATCCTACTAATGCACTAACCCCTGTCCCGCGGCTCTACATTCACCCCGGGCAACACCGCGCAATTCACTCGCACTGGTCCCTGTAATAAACTCGCCACGAATCGCCATTTCGCACTGAAGAAGGGTGTAAGCCCGAAACGTCTGTGATGTGAGGGGATTAAAAATGAAAAAAAGAAATCTGATGAGTGCTTCTTTATTCACTTTCTTTCCCCTGTAATAAACTGACACATTGACAAGAGATACAGTCAGAGATATAGGCTAGGCCCAGGCCTATCATAAAGACTTTACTATAGGCTACCATCATCATCATCATCATCATCATCATCATCATCATCATTCGGCCTCCTTTTATTATGATGATGATGGCGATGATGATGATGATGATGATGATGATGATGATGAGTTTTAAGCCTATTATTATTATTATTATTATTATTATTATTAATATTATTATTATTAATATTATTATTATTAATAATAATATTATTATTATGTTTTCCCTAAAGCAGTTAAGCCCATGGTGAGATATGCCAGAGGTAGCCTATACAATGAGGCAGAAATCAAATGTGGTATGTGCACGCGGACGCCTGGCACGGCGCTTATTTCAACAGCTGACAGCAAACTTGAGTGAATGCGCGCCACAAGTTTAATATGCTGTAGACAGTACCATCTAGAGGTTATCTCTGTACCAACGTCTGTCTCGGTTCATAAAGAGGCTGCTGCGGGCTTTTGGAAAAGTAAAGCTTTATAGGCTAGGCTACTTCAAAGGGAGCACAACCGGGATGTGTTTAACGTTACAACACATTTATAGCAGCCTACACGTGTCACCAGTTATTAAAGTTCAGGGTGTTCAGGGTGTTTGGAAGTTTGCAAGTTTCATGTTAAGTAGGCTATTACCAGAGAGAATACAGGAAGATAAATTTACACCAAACTCCGGTCTCGATAGAATCCGAAATGCGCGCCGGAATGTTGCACCATAGAACACACAGATCAAACTTCTCTCCTCCGAATATAAACACGTGGTCGCCATTGTTGCCATGACTAATTTGTTTGTTTTGCCTCCGAACGTCAACCACACTGAAACTAAACAGAAGCGGCGAGTTTCAGAAATGACTTACCAGAACTTGGCCACTGACCATTGAAGCTTTTGAGTTATGCCGGACTCAAATGTATCTTCTGGTGGGAACGCCAAGGGAGCTTGTGTGCCTTTTCCTCGGTCCGTCTGGACGCATCCGTTTTCACCCACGGATGACTTTGACAGACTGTGCGCCGAAATATTTCACAGGTCGGAGAGGACCAAAAGATGCATGTGGGCATTCTCACCCGACGGCAACCGCAGTCATGAAGATAGACTCACTGATGAGGCCAAGGACATCCTGGAGAGGTAGGCTAGCCTACAGTTAACATGATTAGACGGTGATAATTTGGCAGCTTGAGTAGGCCTAGTCTAATAGTTTGGTTTAGGTGATAGAAATAATCAGAGATAAGTAGCATCAACTGTCACTGAAAGACTTGTGTCTATTAGGCTATCGAATTAAAGCTGTGATGAGTTGATCGGGGTTGTAACGCAAACGCACAACATCTGTTAGAGCAGGTTGCAATCAACCAAATAGCCAAATCAACAAGTTGACGGGACATCAATTGTTAACGTAGCATATAGCCTAGGCCTATTGAAATGTGCCGATGTAGGCTAATCAATTCTATAGGCCTACTTTCAAATACGGATTTACTCATATAAGCAGGGTCGCTGACAGCTTGCCAGGTACAAAGTCATATGAAACTGGGGGACCCAAATCTGTGGCCACTGTGTGACAACTGATCTTGAGACAACTGATCCTTGTGCCTAAACCAGGGCCAGTTCTCCATGCACTCATAGGCTATGTGTGAGGCTTTTTCAAGTGTGTATTCTCAGGTGGTCAGAGTGGTGTGATAATTGGACAGGGTGAGTCAGAGTAGCTCAGTCAGTGGCCTCGTTTACATGGGACATTTAATTCAGAATGAACTCAATTTCATTTTGAATGAATAGCCACGTAAACTCGACAGAACTAGTTAATTCTTAATTATTAATTCTGAATTAAAAATGTCATGTAAACGTGGCCAGTCAGTATTGAAGCCTGGTGGTGGTCTCCCACAGGTTACTCCCAATCAGACCCAGATAAAGATGGCCTGGGGCCTACAGGTTGTTGTGGTTCCCCCAGAAGGCCAATTTTAGGACACATTTACACACATAGCGTCATATTTACGAGTTAGGAATCAAGGATAACATGTCTACCAACTGCACTGAACATGACAGATAAAATGTTCTATATTGCATCTTGTCACAATTCTGCAATTTCTTCACTTTTGGACGATCAGGGACCTCCTGGCAGTTGGGGGCCCCTAGGCTGTAGCCATATTTTGACCAGGACTCCCTGGCAGAAGATACTCTAGTCTCAATGGGACAATCCTGGCGAAATAAAGGATAAATGAAAAAAAATCTAGCCTAGGTACATTAATCCGGCCCTGCTCCCAGTCACACGGCTCTATATGAGCTCTCGTCACCCCACCCCACCCCATCCCTTTACATCCTCCCTCCATCCTCTATATATATGCCCCCCCCCCACAAACACACACTATGCTCTCCATATGAGCTCTCTCCACTCGTCATCCTCCTCTATCCCTCCTCTCCCCATTTTCCATCCTCCATCCCCTTTTCCATCGTCCACCAAATTGATAGCCAGGCTGCGCCCTCCTAGTGACGCAATACCTTCGGCGGCGTTGCAGACAGGCTCAGCCGCCAGTCAGGCACTAACGTTAGTGAGAGCACTGGTACTCTGAGTTGAGTGGAGGATGTGGGAGGGGGATGAGGAGGAGTGAGAGATGTGGATATTGAGCCACACTAACTTGATAACTTAGTCTTAGAGGCTTATTATGTGCTGCTCCATACAAACTTCCTTCCTGGCCATCATGTGGTCGAGAGAGAGAGAGAGAGAGAGAGAGAGAGAGAGAGAGAGAGAGAGAGAGAGAGAGAGAGAGAGAGAGAGAAAGCAATATGAGATGTGGATATTGGGCCACACTAACTTGATAACTTATCCTGCGCTCCATACAAACTTCCTTCCTGGCCATCATGTGGTGACGAGAGAGAAAGAGAGCAATATGTGTATCGAGCGCATATATAGTAAGTGAGAGAGAGATGTATGCTTATGGAGTCCCACTACCTATGTAAAATGCCCTCTGCTCCAAACAAACTTCATTCCTGCCCGTCAGGCACTGGCAATAGGACGATGTGGGAGGAGGTTGAGAGAAGAAGACAAAGACAGAAAGATGCGATTAAAGAGCCTCAGGTCTCTGAGTGGAGCGAGAGAGAGAGAGAGAGAGAGACAGACAGACAGACACAGAGAGAGAGACAGACAGAGAGAGATATCGGCTACTATAGAGAGACTACCTAGTATGTGCTCATGAAATTTCACTAACTAGACTATATAACTTACCTCTGCATCCTCCACCCCACCTCACAAACTTCATTGCTGGCTGTCGTGCCCGCTTCTCTGCGCCGCTCGCCTGTGTAGTGCGCTGCGCTGCGGCTCCACTCTCCTGCGGTAATAGCTTGCCATCTGTCCCTCGGCAGGCTTTGAAGCGCAGTGAGTGCCATTCCATTTCAGGTGCACCACCACCGGCAGACCGCTCCAGTCCACCACCGACCCCCCCACACACACACACCACTCCACCCCACCCACACGTGACCGTCTCCACCACTGCAC
>NC_085876.1:4219363-4224363 GCF_034702125.1 Engraulis encrasicolus
TTTGATGGAGTCACTTATATGTTTGAATGATTGACAAACTCACAGAGTTACAGATGTGTTTTTGGAGAAGTTCCAAATATCCCGACAGCGGGATCATAGACTACAGAGGGTTAAAATGCCAGCTCCCAACTCTTTACTGTAACCCCGAAACTGAATGCTACAGCTGCTGCTATCTCCCCTATTACCACAAAGCTGGTGATGGCCCTCTCGGAGGCGCTAAGGAAGCAGCGGGACTTCTCATTTCTCACGTTCACACATTCACACTCTGCCGTAATTTCCGTGCAATTTAGTAGCATTTATAAGGCAATTAACTCCGGGCTGTTCACTGTCAGTAATCACTCACGTGTTTAATGTCCAACATATAAACATGAAATTCATTTATGTGTTTAAAAAAAGAAAAGAAGTAAGATGAAGCAGCACTAAAAATGTGCAGTTATTTAATGAGACTGCAAGCAGTGAAGTGTAGAGTAGTTTTCAAGGGCAGGGCTCATATCAAGCTCAAATTTGGCCTGTTTGAATGGGAAAAATGCTTATTTTCTTATGGATCTGTCCGTTATTTAAAGTGTTTTGTATTCACTTTATATTATGCAAATATTCTATTTCATCCAACATTAACTGACAGTTCCTGTATACCCAGTAGATCCGATGGATTATAACACCTGAAGGAATCCCCCCGGTCATTATTGTTATTTTCTGACTTTATTTGATGGTAGGACAGTTAAGAGAGTGACAGGAAATGAGTGGGGTGAGAGAGAGGGAGCAGCAAAGGACCCGGGCCGGAATAGAACCAGCGTCGCCGGCGTAGCAGTCCAGTGCCCTACCGTTAGAGCCACCCCCTGCCCATATTGTTGGAAGCGACATTGCTACACTACTGGAAGCAATATGTGGTGGCCTTAAATTGCCTTAAAAAGATTTGTGATACCTTTCCTGACGCCCTTCTGTTTGTTTTCCGAATGTCTGTGAGCTCTGCTGCGGCAGAACCACGCTCTGTGCTGTGGTTGTGCTTAAGAAATTCCACCATGGGACGGCTCATGCTCACATTTATCATTTTTGGATAGTCTATTGAGTGATCATATCGCCCCATGCAATAGCCTACAATAAGGGGGGGCCGGGGGCGGGGCGGTTAACAGTTTTTTTTTTTTTTTTTAACCGGCTACCGTTGATCCTGGCGACTATCGGTTAAATGGCTACAGGTTAACATCCCTAGTCCAAATAAGTGATTTGCTCACTTCAGTAGCAACAGCGGTGACGGCTGCCACAACCAATTTAGTGTCTGGACATGTTGCTACGCAACGCTTATACATTCTATTTCCACAATTAGCCGTATTTAGCTGTCAAGATCATGCGTGTGTGTGTCATTGTGTGTGTGTGTGTGTGTGTGTGTGTGTGTGTGTGTGTGTGTGTGTGTGTGTGTGTGTGTGTGTGTGTGTGTGTGTGTGTGTGTGTGTGTGTGTGTGTGTCTCAATTGTTCAATATCTACAGTTATAGGCAGTCTGCATTTTTGGAGGAGGAGATGACACTTGTACCCCTGAATAGGCTTTAGACCAGTAGACCAGTATATCTTTTGTATTTATGTAGAAGACACATTATTGTTTGGGGTGCCGTATTGTTCTTCCATAATTATTGGTCCTCCCAAATAAAGCAGTCATGCTGTATGGTTGTGGGATGCTTTGTGCCATCACACTGTAGGAGAGAGGCTTGTGATGGTGATGATAGATCAACGTTTTGAGCAACGTTTCTGGGCAACGATGCTATAAATAAGGTTTGGACTGTTAAGAACTATAACAATTTAATAAAGGGATCTTGGATCAGTATCAAACACTTTTTTAATCTTCCATCAGAAAAATAAAATTAGAAGCCAATTTTGTTGTTGCCCAGCAACATTGCTTAAAATTGTTACCCAACTTGAATTAGATCTCCTCGTCTCATCTCTCTTTTTCGTCCTCTGTGTTGTACTGTTGTTTGTGTCCCTTTTGCTCCTGAAGATGGCAAGAAGAAAAGTGCTGGAGGATCACTTGGTGGCGGTCTTGGGGGTGGCACCAAGTCATCCACAGGAGCAGCAGCAGAGATCGCACCGAAGCTAGCCACCCCCAACGGAACCTGGGGGCCACAGGACTCAACATCCCAGAAGCCAGCGACCACTGTCGGGGGGATCAGGAATTGTCCCAGGTTCCAGGAGTCTACACCCCAGAAAACAGCGACCCCCAGTGGAGGGCTGAGGACCTCAGGATCACAGGAGTCTACAGCCCAGAAGCCGATGACCCCTATTGGAGGAGTTCGGACCTGGGGCCCTACACCTTCCAGAGTGGCCGGGAGCATGACCCCTGCACCAGCCGGCCACGCAGGTGATTTCTCTTATCGTCCTCCTCCCATTCTCATCATCATCCTTTTTGCTTTCTGTACCTCCTCATGTCTTGCTCCTCCTTTTCTCTTTCTCTTCCTCCTCATCTTCCCTCCTCCTACCTTCCCTTGTTCTCGTTCTCTTCCTCCTCTCCCTACTCACCAGCCACCCACACAAGTGATACCTGGAGAACAACCCCACCACACACACACACACACACACACACACACACACACACACACACACACACACACACACACACACACACACACACACACACACACACACACACACACACACACACACACTTTTTCCCCCCTTTTCTTTCCCCTGTCCCTCCTTTCACTAATCATTTTTTTTTCTAGTTCTTCCTAGTCTTTTATTCTCATAATTTCCTCCTCCATCACAATCAAAAATAACTGTTGTTTTTGATTAACGTATTAGTAATTGTTGATTAATTGAGATTTCTACCTGTTTCGCTGTCTCAGACGTTCCTCTGGAGGGCCTCAGGTGTGCTGGAGAGCAGATGACGTGGGCCTCGAAACCAGTGCAACCAGTGCAGCCAGTGCAGACCAGACCTACTGTGCCCGGCCAGCCCAGCCAGCCCTGTCCTCTCAATTATGCTCACAGGGTTAGCCATGCTAACCAGCCCACACCAGCAAGCAGAGCTAACCCGTTCCCACAGGCTAACCTTATCAGCCAGCCCACACCAGCAAGCAGAGCTAACCCGTTCCCACAGGCTAACCTCATCAGCCAGGCTTCATCGGCTAGCAAGGCTAGTCTCGTCACACAGGCTAATGTGACAAGCCAGGCCTCACCAGCTACTAAGGTTAATCCCTTTGGACAGGCTACCCATGCTAATCAGCCGACATACGCTAACAAGGCCACTTCAGTTAACTGCTTTGCACAGGCTACTTATGCCAGCCTAGCTGCACAGGCTAATAATACTAGCAATATCACGCAGGCTAACTTGGCGAGTCAGTCCGCACAAGCTAACCAAACCAGCCAGAGACCTGCTTGGCCAAAGCCTCCCACCGTCCCTGTTGCAGACCCCAATTTTCCCCCTCTCCATCAGCAGCAGCAGCAGCAGCAGCAGCAGCACCTGCGCCCCCCCTTCCGCCCCCCTTTCCCACAAAACCCCCATGCTAACTTCCCCTCAGCACGCACGGGGCACCCCCTCTTCCAGCAGCAGCCATTCAACACCAACGCCCCGCCTCCACCCCACCCCAGCACCCTGCCGCACTTCCGTCCTCCGAACAACACCCCATTCCCCCCTAACCAGCCCCAGCAGCATAGGCCCTACGTGGGCCACCCCCAGGCACACAGGCCCCCCAATGCCCACCCAGCCCATGCCTACACCCAGGTGCACACCCAGGTCCATGCTCACAGGGCTAGCCCCTCTCTCTCAACCCATTCACAGAATATCCGGGCCAGCGCCGGTCTCCCTGCCCAGAGCCACCCCCTGCTGCAGGCCCAGAATCAAGCTTACCGGGCCGCCCCGCCTCAACCTCACCTCAACCCCATCCCCACCCAGTCTCAGGCTGAGGCCCAAGCCCTCGCTCACCTCCAGTCCCTGGCACTGGCTAACAGGGTAGCCCCTGGACGCCCCAGCACTCACCCCCAGCAGCCAAACAGGCCAGGCCAACTTGGCCATCCACAGCCTCAGAACCAGACCCAGACCCAGCAGCCTACTGCCGCCTCCACCCTCCTAGCCCCACCTTGCCAACCGCCCTCCTGCCCGCCTCCCCTGCCCTCAAACCCTCCGCAGACCCAGAAGACCCCCACCTGTCCCCCTACAACTCCGTCTTGCCCCCCTCCCGTCATCCAGGGGCCTCCGTCTGCTCCACAGCAGCAGCAGCCTCAGCAGCAGCAGCAGCAGCAGACGCCTCATCAGCAGCAGGCTCAGCAACAGCAACAGCACCACCTAGTGGGGGGGCTGCCGGCCGGGACGGACTTCCTCAGCATGGCCCAAGTACTGCAGGCTGCAGCCGAGGCCGCCACACAGGCACACCAGCAGCAGCAGCACCAGCAGCAGCAACAGCAGCAGCAGATGCCCAATGGCGCACGAGCACCGCCGCCCGGATTCACACAGCCGCAGATCAACCCGCAGGTCAGATTGACGATTGGTCAAAACGTTTGCATACACACACACACACACACACACACGCACACACACACACACGCACACACGCACACACAAATACTGTGCGTAAATGCACATGCAATCACACGAACCACACGACCACATACATGTACATACACATGCACGTACCGTACATACACACTCGCACGCATGCATACACACACACACACACACACACACACACACACACACACACACACACACACACACACACACACACACACACACACACACACACACACACACACACACACACACTTGGTGCTCTTGGCCCATAAGAGTATGATGATGATGGTTATATGCCTCTATTGGCATTCAGGGTAATAACACACACACACACACACACACACACACACACACACACACACACACACACACACACACACACACACACACACACACACACACACACACACTAACAGCACACACACACACTAACAGCACACACACACATTCAGGGGTAATAACCCAGAGCAATGGAGGGTCCAGAAATGATGACACAGCACTCTGGCGCTT
>NC_085876.1:4231863-4234363 GCF_034702125.1 Engraulis encrasicolus
CATGAAAAGGGGGATCATCTCCATTTTGAATTTCCAGAAATAGACGTTTTTAGCTGCATAACTCTGTACTTCACTCATGAATATTAGTTTATTACTTACTAAATATTCATAAAAAGATTGATTTTGGCAATAAGCAACACAGTTTCAATGCTTAGTATAATTGCAATACCTACTCTGGCCACCATCATTAGACACAAGAACTAGCTTAGAGACAATAGCAAATCACAGAGGGTGTTTTTTCTTATTTAATTTTCTCTTCTTATGTTGTTTTCTTATGTAATTTTAAATGTAACATTACGCCGTCTGCTGACCGTGTGTGTGTGTGTGTGTGTGTGTGTGTGTGTGTGTGTGTGTGTGTGTGTGTGTGCGCGTTTGCGTGTGCATGTGTGTGTGTGTAGGACTGGGTACCGAAATTCAATTCTTTGATGGAACCGAATTAAAAGCTAAGGTTCTACTTGGAATCGAAACGTGCCTTGTCTGTCGGTTCCACGTTTCGGTTCCTGAAGTCTGACTGTCAGAGCCATCAAATGTGTGTTTAAGCACGCGGCCATTTCAGCCAATCACAAGTGTCACAAACTGACCACGCTCCTCCTCTTCCCGTTTCGCACCTCATTTAAACGATTGATAAGACAGCTGATATTCAACCAGCTGATTGTACTATTGAGAAACAAAAACATGCCGTCGAAAGCGTGGCTATATTTCAGGAAAGTAGATAAGGAAGGAGCGCGCTGCAATATCTGTGATAAACTAATAGGCTATCATCAGGCTATCATGCAAGAATGGCAATACATCCAACTGTTCAAACACCTGCTCTTGCATTCGAAATTGCGTGCGGAGTTGCAGCATCTTTACAACGGCACCGTCAAACCTCAACCATGACCTCGACTCTTCAGGAAGATGTCTCTGACTCCTTGGAAACATGTTTTTCCATGAAAAGAGCTAACTTAGAAAGAACTGGTCTTGTGTTGGGGACGCACAAATGTAGCCTAGACCGTCGGTTTAATTCGAGGGAACAAAGAACACAGCGACAAAAAGATTTCCTCTCTATCCGGCTGGATAATAACGCCATTGTTTACTTGAAGTAGCGGCCGCTTAAGGTTAAATAACTGTGGATTGAAAGAACATAAAAACGTTCCGTAAAAAAACTGTAAAAAGCTAAGAATCTCAGCTTTCGAACAAGCCCTAACACATGTCTGTAGGTCTAGGTTAAGGAGATCACTGGCTGTTAGGAAAAAAATGACGAGATAAAAAACATGGTTGGAAAGCGCTATTTTTTCACTTGCAACAGCGGCCGCTTACAGTTCAATAACTTTTGAATGAAAGAACATAAAAACGTTCCGTAAAAAAACTGTAAAAAGCTAAGAATCTCAGCTTTCGAACAAGCCCTAACACATGTCTGTATGTCTAGGTTAAGGAGATCGCTGGCTGTTAGGAAAAAAAATGACGAGATAAAAAAAATGGTTGGAAAGCGCTATTTTTTCACTTGCAACAGCGGCCGCTTACAGTTCAATAACTTTTGAATGAAAGAACATAAAAACGTGCCGTAAAAAACTGTAAAAAGCTAAGATTCGCAGCTTTCGAACAAGCCCTAACACATGTCTGTAGGAGAAGGAGATTGCTGGTTATATAGGCCTATAGGCCTATATCGTTTAGATTAGGACTCTTTAGATTCACCATGGCGTGAAAGCACAGTGTTGTCGCGGCTACTTGCAGCAGCTGATCATACGGCCCAGTTCTAGTCCCTGTATGGAAATGCGTGCGAGACAGCACCATCGAGACCCCGGGCCGTCAAGTTTCATGAATAGCCTATTTATGAAGCCTAGTTGTGTTAGAACAGTTCTGCAGTACCTGGTAGAAAAGCCCCAGCTGTCGACGGACTGGGTAGCGTAGGCTAGGCCTACATTAAAAAATCATGTCAGGCACGCTTGACATAGGATTGGTACCAGAAGTGAAGTTGCACCGTACAGCAGAACAATTTTAATCAGACATGAGTACATTTATCAGTATCAAAACCGTTTATTATACTTGCCAAGCCATGCCGAGAGGACAACTTGCAGCATGCAATTAATCATGAATGCTGTAGAATGAAATGCCTTTAACCCGCCATTGCTTAAGTCACGAGGAGCTCCGCCTTGTGGCAGGCAGGGAAACTCATGATTTACAGACCCGTTACGCCATCTACTGGCCACTTTGGGTAACTGCAGGTTTAATTCAGGGTTTCTAGGAACCGAAAATGGAACCGTTCTGGTACCGGAACCGAAACGAAGGAACCGGAAATGGAACCGGAACCGAAAATTGTCAATCAATACCCAGGCCTATGTGTGTGTGTGTGTGTGTGTGTGTGTGTGTGTGTGTGTGTGTGTGTGTGTGTGTGTGTGTGTGTGTGTGTGTGTGTGTGTGTGTGTGTGTGTGTGTGTGTGTGTACTGTTTGTGTGTCTTGGGCTAAAATGGCTCTCTTTAATCATATTATTGAAAATGGGTATGGCACAGCAAACCCATG
>NC_085876.1:4236863-4239363 GCF_034702125.1 Engraulis encrasicolus
CAAACAAACAACACACACACACACACACACACACACACACACACACACACACACACACACACACACACACACACACACACACACACACACACACACACAGCATAAGTATCTGTGGTCATGCAGGTAATGTGAAGTGGTGTAGATGCTGTATACAAGGTGCAAGAGTAAAGTGCCAGTGGCATGGTGAAAGAAATGTTCATGGAATGTCCTCCAGTGACCTTGGGATGTTCATATGGTTTCATTCAGTGTGTTGATGAGTCTGCTGGCTTGTGAAAGAAGCTGTTACTCAGTCTGCTTAGTGCGGCACCACATGTTGCAGTAGCAGTAGAGGGTAGTAGGAGTAGGTGGTCTGTGTGCTGGATGTTTGTGTCCTTGATGGTGTTCATTGCCGTCCTGGAGCAGACACACAAAGAAAGAGATGATAACAATCGGTTTGTGGTCGAGATAAGCTTTTCTTAGGTTTTCGGTGACAATGTGGTTATGTTTGAATGGATATTTTATTGCTTATGTGAGAATGTGGTTCCACTTCGGAAACCACATTCACAGCATGACAAAAAAGAGGTAAGAGTTTCAAAGGGAACTGACATGCTGTTGGTTACCAACCTTATCACAATGGTAGGTTACATTGCAAAAATTGTTTCACAATAATTTGTGATGATGGTATTCATAATGTAATTACCAAATTTATCAATTTTCAAAAATGTGGCTCACGATGGTAGTCCTAGAGTCTAGGTCCTAGACCTATGTATTACTTCTTGAACAAATGTTATTCAAGATACGATACGATACGATACGATACGATAGGACTTCACTGTCAGTTTTTAAGGAAATTCCCATTTGCATCCCTGAGAAAGACTCGTTTAAGACAGGACATGCACATAACATCTTAAGCCTAGTGCACATGTGCCATGCATGTGGAACATGCAGACAAACAGACAAAAACAGAACCTGGGCCCTGGACTGGTGTGGTCCTTAATGGTTGTCGCTACACTGTTTCGCAATTTATGTATTTCATTTATTCTGTTTTCCACTCATTTTCACCTATTCTGTTTTTCATTTATTCTGTTTCTGTGTTTCACTGGATCACTCTCACACAGCCAGAGTTTGCATGGTTTGTTGTGATGGAAGCAGGATTTGAGGCTTATGGGGCTTTGGGACTTTAGTAAGGGTCGTAGTTATACTCTGTGTGTGTGTGTGTGTGTGTGTGTGTGTGTGTGTGTGTGTGTGTGTGTGTGTGTGTGTGTGTGTGTGTGTGTGTGTGGTTGTGTGTGTGTGTGTCTGTGTGTGTGTGTGTGTGTGTGTGTGTGTGTGTGTGTGTGTGTGTGTGTGTGTGTGTGCGTGTGTGCGCGTGTGTGCGCGCTTCTGAATGCGTTTCTGAAAATGTATTCCTTTTACTATTCTCCACTCTCTCTCTGCAGCAGCCGAAACAAATGCCTCATTAAAAACACCCCACGTTTGTACTAGTGTCACTAACCAAGGAACAGGCTTGCGTCTCTACACACACACACCCACACACACACACACACACACACACACACACACACACACACACACACACACACACACACACACACACACACACACACACACACACACACACACACACACACACACACACACACACACACACACGCACACAGCCTCTGCCTTTGAATATCTGTGGCTAGGATCATATTGGCATTTTCTTGGCTGAGTTTGTTAGCCATTGATTTTCCTCTCCTTTGCTATATACTCATTTGGTGAGTTATTTATGCCCAAACACACGAGCATGCGAGCACGCACACATACACACACACACACACACACACACACACACACACACACACACACACACACACACACACACACACATCCATATTGCCATTTGTCCTTCCTCTCCCCTGGTCCCTGCTCCTGTTCCTCTTCTTCTATTTCATCTAATCGTGTGTATTTCTGCTCTTCTTCTTTTCTTTGTGTTCTTACTGAGTGAGTCAGTTATAAGAAGGGCTTGTGCTTTTCGATTTCACCAAGAGGCTCCATTTCAGTTGTTCAGTGTTTCTGTTTCTCTGTTTTCTCTCTCTCTCTCTCTCTCTCTCTCTCTCTCTCTCTCTCTCTCTCTCTCTCTCTCTCTCTCTCTCTCTCTCTCTCCCTATGTGTGCATTCTCTCTCACCCTTATGAGATATGACGAGAAGATGCTTTAGAATGAAACCTTCCTGTAGGTACTGGGAGAGGAGTTTGTGTGTGTGTGTGTGTGTGTGTGTGTGTGTGTGTGTGTGTGTGTGTGTGTGTGTGTGTGTGTGTGTGTGTGTGTGTGTGTGTGTGTGTGTGTGTGTGTGAATGCCTGCGTGCGTGCGTGCGTGTGTGTGCACTGATGCCTGAGTGAAAAGTAGCAGTGTTAGCACGTATGCACAGGGTTCTAGCTAGGATGAGGATGCAGATTTTTTGACAATTTAAGGTAAAAATAGGCCATTCTAGGGGTACCTAAAAGGTAAATTATCAGTGTTGGGTTGAAGTAATGTA
>NC_085876.1:4246863-4256863 GCF_034702125.1 Engraulis encrasicolus
CCTTGTATACTTGCTGGATTTTTTTTTTATACACCCCACAATATTTTTAAATGTATTTTCAATTGACTTTCTTCAAGCAATTCCTTGTTGAAGGTCAATTGACTGAAACATGTAAACGCTGCAAATGTGATGTAGGAGCTGTCTTGTATCTAGTATAGTGTGTCCACATTATGCTGGGGATACACTGGATGTGTAATATCTAAGACTTAGCCACCGTAATATAAGAGTAAGCTTGTACTATAACAAGTACAACTTGCCTCACCAGACACCGCAGCAAACATTTAACAAAAACACACAACTTCATAACATAGACTACATAACGTAACACATTCAGTGTAGCCCCAGCCTTACACCGTGTGTGTTTAGGATGTTTACGTGTGTGTGTGTGTGTGTGTGTGTGTGTGTGTGTGTGTGTGTGTGTGTGTGTGTGTGTGTGTGTGTGTGTGTGTGTGTGTGTCTGTCTGTGTGTCTGTGTGTCTGTGTCTCTGTCTTTGTCTGTGTGTGTAGAATCCAAAGTAGTGATGGGCCACCTGAATTCATTTGTGACAATCCAGTGCCACATATTCCAAATGACCTGGTTTTACCTGCCCAATTCAACCACAGCACTTATTTCTTTTTCCAGGCTATTTGTGTTCTGTATGTGTCCACCTCTGTATATCTTTAAGCATTACACCAGGTCTGTCTGTAAACATGTTCAAAGTTACTCCATGTTTGAGTGTACATGTGTAAAATCACCCTGCAGCTTAACAGTGTATGTGTGTGTGCATATATCACAGTTGTTTGCATGTTCCACCACAGCTGATGCCCAACTGATGACAAGTACTGTGTGTGTGTGTGTGTGTGTGTGTGTGTGTGTGTGTGTGTGTGTGTGTGTGTGCGTGCGTGCGTGCGTGCGCACGTGCCCGCGTGCGTGCGTGTGTGTGTGGTGTGCATGCATGCGTCTGTGCGTCCGTTCCCCACCCGCAGGCGTTGAACATGCCCATCAGCGCTGCCCAGCTGAATACCCTGATGTTGGCGTGTGGCATCCTGGCCCCAGGAGTGCCCATCCAGCCCCTCAACGGGCCCGAAATGCCCCCCAACATGGCAGGGGACGGACCGGCCTGGCTGCTGCACAAGTAAGACAGGACAATCTGCACTTACACACACTTATCACCACACACACACACACACACACACACACACACACACACACACACACACACACACACACACACACACACACACACACACACACACACACACACACACACACACACGTTAACGCTATTATATTATGACAGAATGCAGATACTACGCTTGTATCCCTCCAGGCAAGGCACTCTGCAGTGAAGCCATACGTCTCATCTTAGAGAGAGAGAGAGAGAGAGAGAGAGAGAGAGAGAGAGAGAGAGAGAGAGAGAGAGAGAGAGAGAGAGAGAGAGAGTTTTTTTCTAGAATGTGGGTAGATGAGGTGTGTTAACTTTTTGCCCTTTCTCTCCTCTACCCCCTCGCCATCTGTTTCATTTCTTCTCTCTCTTTCCCTCTCTCTCTCTCTCTCTTCTTCTCCTTTTTCTCTCCCACTCTGTTTTTTTTCTCTCCAGTCTCTCGAGGCTTCACAGCTGACACCGCACCAGAAGAGAAGGGGGAACGTGTGTGTGTGTGTGTGTGTGTGTGTGTGTGTGTGTGTGTGTGTGTGTGTGTGTGTGTGTGTGTGTGTGTGTGTGTCTGTGTGTGTGTGTCTGTCTGTGTGTGTGTGTGTGTGTGTGTGTGTGTGTGTGTGTGTGTGTGTGTGTGTGTGTGTGTGTGTGTGTGTGAAGTAGTGGAGGGGTTCCGTGTTTGCGCTGAGCCGCCCGTCACCTTAGACAGCTGAGTGTCCGTGAGGGGAAAGAGGAGTAGGAGGCGGAGGGGAAGAAAGGAGTGGATCAGAGGAAGAGGAAGGGGAAGAAGAAAGGAGAGATTGTGGATGGAGGAGAGGAGAGAAGAGGAGTGGATGAGAGAGAGAGAGTGTGTGCATATGAGAGGAAGAGGAGGAGGAGGAGGAAGAGAGTGGGGAAGGAGGAGAGTGCGGAAGGAGGAGAAGCTGCCCCTCTCTCTCTCTCTCTCTCTCTCTCTCTCTCTCTCTCTCTCTCTCTCTCTCTCTCTCTCTCTCTCTCTCTCTCTCTCTCTCTCTCTCTCTCTCTCTCTCTCCGGCGTGTCTGAGTGCCTGCGCCACTGTGTTCCCTCCTGTTCTTCAGTGTGTCTGAGTGCCTAGTGCCTGTGTGTTCCCGCCAAACTAAAAGTAAATCCTGTTAACGCCAGTCACTGCCTGGCTCTGCTCTCTCTTTTTCTGCTGTCAAGTCAAGTCAAGTCAAGTTTATTTATAAAGCACATTTCATATGGCTTACATAGACTCAATGTGCTGTAAGATTAAAAGGAGGAAAAGTAGAAAATTTAAAAACAGCACTAAAACTGAGTGAAAATATAAACATATATAATAATAGGTAGAAATAAAACAAAATAAAACCCATTGCAATGATAAGACCTTTTAAACACCAAACACTAGACTAGACACATAGTCTGCAAGGGCCCAGAGCAAAATAAATAGAATAAAAGTAAAATCAAAGTAAAAAATAAAACACATAAAAACCCTTAGGAAATAAAACAATGTCAATAAAAATCAACTCAACCAAAAGCTTGTGTAAATAAAAACGTTTTAAGACCCTTTTTAAAAGCGGGAGTAGAAGTCACTGACCTTAGTTCTAGGGGGAGGGAATTCCAAAGGGTAGGGGCACAATAACTAAAAGCACCATGTGCAGTGTTGGTGTTAATTTTGGGGACGCATAAAAGACCTTTATTTGATGTTCTCAACGAACGGGTAGGATGGTATGGAGGGATGATGTCAGAGATGTAGGTAGGGGCCAAGCCATTTACTGCTTTAAAAGTGATCAGAAGTATTTTAAAATGTATTCTTTGTTGTACAGGCAGCCAGTGAAGAGATTTCAGAATTGGGGTGATGTGTCCAAATTTGGATGTTCTTGTCAGTATTCTGGCAGCTGTATTCTGAATGAGTTGGAGTTTGTTGAGTGCCTGTTTAGTGAGCCCGGCATATAGGGAGTTGCAGTAATCAAGGCGGCTGGAGATAAAAGCATGAACTAACTTTTCAGAGTCCTGAGGAGACGAGAGGCCACGTACTTTAGTAATATTTCGCAGATGGTAAAATGCCGTCTTAGTGATAACAGATATATGTTTGTTAAAATTAAGATCTGTATCAAGGGTCACACCCAAATTTCTGACATCATCACAAGGTATTACCTGAAGGGGGGCTAAAAACGTACAAAGATGTTCTCTACGAGCCTTGGGGCCTACAACTAAAATCTCTGTCTTGCTGTCGTTTAACAATAAAAAATTCTGACCCATCCAGTTTTTGATGTCTGAGACACAACTTATTAGGTCATTTACTGGACTGGGGTCGTCAGGGGAAAAAGAAATGTACAACTGGGTATCATCTGCATAGGAGTGATATGAGAGACCATGGTGCCGGATGATATGCCCAAGTGGTAGCATATATAAATTAAAAAGCAGAGGGCCCAGGATTGATCCCTGAGGTATCCCATGAGAGGTATCCATAGAGTCAGAGAAGAAATTGTTAATAGTGACAGAGAAGGATCTCCCATTTAAATAAGAAGTGATCCAGGCAAGGGCACTACCGCAAATGCCGATTTGATCTTGTAGTCGTTGGATTAAAATCGTATGATCCACAGTGTCAAACGCAGCACTTAAGTCTAGAAGAACCAGAACAGATACTTTATGGTTATCAGTGGCCATTTTAAGATCATTGACAACTCTGATCAAAGCAGTCTCTGTACTATGATTCACACGGAATCCAGATTGGTAGGCATCGAAAAGGGAGTTGTGGGACAGATAAGAGTAAAGCTGCTTGTAGGCAACCTTCTCAAGGATTTTACCTAAAAATGGTAAGTTTGAAATGGGCCTATAACTCTCAAAAGCTAAGGGATCAAGGGTATGTTTCTTTAACAGAGGAGTAACCAATGCATGTTTAAGACAGGAAGGGAAAGTACCAGAGAGGAGTGATGAATTAACAATATTTAAAATGTCAGTAGCTAAACAGCTGAAGACCTCTTTGAGCAATTTAGTAGGTATAGGGTCAAGGGAGCAGGTAGCAGAGCCTAGCTGTCGAACTATCTCTCCTAACTCATCTTGATGAATAGGAGTAAAACTGGGGAGACAGGCTTGGCTGGGCAGAAATTGACATGGAGAAATGTAGCTGACATCAGTATTAGACGGTATGATATTGCTCCTTATAGTTAAAATTTTATCACTAAAAAAAGTTGCAAACTCATTGCATTTCTCTACAGAGTGGAGCTCTGTAGGAATTGTAAGTGGAGGGTTGATAAGTTTATCAATGGTATTGAACAGTATTTTAGCGTTATTTGAATTTTCAGCAATGATCTGGGAGAAGTACTGCCTTCGAGCTTTCTTGATTTCATTATTATACATAAGAATATGATTCTTATAGTTTACAAAGTCAGCCTGCAGTTTAGATTTACGCCATTTTCGTTCGTAAATGCGACAGATTCTTTTAGATGTGTTAATTGTCTGTGAGGTTCTCCAGGGTGACCTACGTTTTCCTGAGATAGTCTTAACATGCAATGGTGCAATACTGTTTATAGTTTGCATCACAGCAGAGTTAAAAGACTTGACTAAGGTGTCGCAACAGGGGGATACAATAGAGTCACAAACAGAGCCCATGGGGGAGACAGATGGCACAGATATCTGGCTCAGGTCACATGACCGAGCAGCATTAAAGGTCAAAATAAAATTTTTCTGGGGTATCTTCCCTGATCCTGCGTCTGAGAACCTTTTTCACACCAGATACATGTCTAGTCGTTGGCCAGGAGACACTAAAATATATACAGAGGTGGTCAGAAAAACCAACATCTAAGGTGCCATTTATAGAGACGTCTAAGCCTTTTGAAATGACCAGATCTAAGGTGTGGCCATGGCTGTGAGTAGGGACAGACATATGTTGTGTGAACTCGAAGGATGACAAAAGCTCTGTGAACTGAATTGCCAGGGAGTTAGCCATGTTATCAACATGAATATTAAAATCACCAGAAATAAGAATACAGTCATAGTTGGTCACAGTATTAGATAAAAAATCCTCGAAATCAGAAATAAAACCCGCATTATATTGTGGTGGACGATAGACTGTGACAATGAGTAAATTATTTGATTGCCTCAGGGCTAAATATTCAAAAGCAGCATATGGACCAAAAGAAACAGTCTTGCAGGGAAGCATGTGAGAAAAAAGGGCTGCTACACCCCCCCCTCTCTGATGTTCACGAGAGCAGTGGGCAAAGGAAAAGTCAGGTGGTGATGCCTCAAGAAGTTCATAGTTGCCTGAGGTATCAAGCCATGTTTCAGTAAGGAACATACAGCTTAATTTATGGGAGGTGATAATGTCATGTACCAGAAATGTTTTATTACGAAGTGATCTGACATTAAGAAGGGCCATCTGTAGGTGATGAGAGGGGCTACTTATTGCCTGTGTAGTTTGATCCCCAAGTGATACAGCAGGAGAGGGAGAGCTGCAATTATCAGCAGGACCCATAGTAGAGCTGGGTGTGTTTGTGAACTGGATTGGGTCATGCTGTGTTGAATGTCAAGGTGTGCTGAAAGCAATGAACTGAATAAAGTTGGTGGTTAGCTCTAGTAGGCCCAGTTTGTTTGGATGCACCCCATCAGATCTATATAAAAATGATTTGGTCCAGAATATATCAAAATTAGCAATAAAATCATGACCAGCTAGATTGCAGAATTGTTTCAGCCAGGTATGGAGACTATGCAATCTGCTGAAACGCTCTGAATTACTGGAGCTAAGTGGGATAGGGCCTGACATTATGCAGCGTTTCCCGAGGCTTTCAACAGTGAGACATAACGTCTCCAGCTCATTCTGTAGCTTCACAGAGTTCCGGGCCATGACGTCATTTGTCCCCACGTGAGCAATGACAGTGTTTACGGAAGAATGTCTGTTCAATAGAGACGGAATGAGATGAGAGATGTCAATAACCCTTCCTCCCGGGATACAGTACGTGATAGCACTAGGAATAATCAGATCTCTGACAATCGAATCACCAACAATGAGAATTTCAGGAGGGCATTGAACATCGCGGTTAAAGTGTATAGAGGTGCGAGGAGGAAGTTGTAGACCATCTGGACGCTGAGGGACGCTGTCAGCCGTGGCCAACGCCGGTGGTGTTTGACACGGGCTACACAAGCTAACGACACCAGCATCATTAGCCAACAGAGGCATCGCAGTAGCCCGATGGCTTGACAAGCTATCCGCTGTTGGAGATGTAGAGGCCATGCAATCTGCTGCGGCCATCGTTGGAGAAGAGATTCTGAGCCGCTTATCAGAAACGCGCTCTGGACTCGAGCCGTCGCTGTCTGCAGACCTGTTGCGCTTGGAGGTAACTTTGCGAGCTACATGTTGACGCGGTGATGGATGGCCTGGCCTGAGCCGCTTATCAGAAACGCGCTCTGGACTCGAGCCGTCGCTGTCTGCGGACCTGTTGCGCTTGGAGGTAGCTTTGCGAGCTACATGTTGGCGCGGTGATGGATGGCCTGGCTGGATAGCAGGCGAGGGGCAAGGTTCGCTGCCCTGTTCATCCGGACATCCAGATCCACTCCGACGTGGGGCAGGCGACGTAGGGAGATCAGCAAGAGGAGCAAAGGAGTTGTGGAGCACTAGATCCGAAACAGCCCCAGTCCGACACGCCGCGACAGGAGGAGGGCGGCGGCGAGACTTGCCAGCAGCTACCGTAGACCAGGCAGAGCTACCCGGGGCGGGGGTCATGGAGACATCCGTGGAAGGCCCAGGTAGTGGCGGATAATCAAGCGAGGTAAGCCGTGCACCAAGATCTGCTTGTTGTTGTAGAACGACTGAGATAAGTTTCTCAATCGAAGCCAAGTCCATTTTTATTTCAGTCCAGACAAGGCCTGTAGACATTGGGCTAGCGTTTTGCCGAACCTCAACAGCCTCAGTGGCCGCCATCGCTACTTTGTCTTGCGTCCTCCTAAGCGTGCTCACCTGGGAGACCTGTGTCTTGTCCCCGTCGGTGACGGCCTCGCCCTGGTTCTCCAGCACGTAGGAGTCGATGAAGCGCTCCAGTTCCTCGATCTCCTGCGAGCGCGTGCTGCCCGCAGCGCACATGCTCACTCTCTCACTCCACGACTATGGGGAGAACCAATCTGTGTGTGCTGTTGTGCTGTGTACAGGGTTGTGCTGTTCTGTGGGTCTGTGTGTGTGTGTGTGTGTGTGTGTGTGTGTGTGTGTGTGTGTGTGTGTGTGTGTGTGTGTGTGTGTGTGTGTGTGTGTGTGTGTGTGCGCGCGCGTGCGTGCGTGCGTGTGAGTCTATGTGGGTGTGAGAGACATAATATAGGCTACATAATACATGTAAAAGGGTAAAAAGTCTCTAAAATAGCATGTAACAAAATTTGAGAAATCATAAAAAAATCTTTGTGAGATACTGCAAATATTTGTGGGTAAAATTCAATCATATTGTGATAGAGCAAAGTACTAATTGGTAACAAAGAATTTCCTGTGTGATAAATAGAACAGTGGGTAAAGTGGAAAGGATGGACAAAAATGGATCCATTTACTGCGTATGACTCAAATAAAGTCTGTGGGTAACATGGTGAGAGCCAGGTAAGAAGCAAAGGAGAAAACACAGAATGCGTGTGTCATGTGTGACACAAATAGAACTCTGGGTACAATGGATCTCGCAGGATTGGACGATCAGGAGAGACTTGGCGCCCAGGCAGGTTGCTACTGTGAGGTGCACTACAGTTACCAATAGAGGTTTAAAAAAGATTCAAGGTACAGAGAAAAAAAGACAGTGTAAAAAGGGTACTTTAGGTAGGGGTAGGAAATGCCAAGGCGACATGGAGAGATTCAGGACACATAGGGTAGGAAACCGCTGGGAAGGCTGGGAAGGTTATAGAACCTATGTGTGGAATAGGATGCTCTCGCAATATCTGAAGATGATCTCATAGAATATAATGGCTTTTATTGCCACTATTCACATGTGTAATTTACACTATGCTCATTCACAATGAGATAAAAGCACTTACTTTAGTATATCACAGTGCTATTTACAGGCTGTATATTTACACTGTAGATGTAAAATACAGGGGGGTATGTAGATTATTTACAGAACATTTTCAAGAAGATGGTAAATTCCCCTTTCATGACAGTTTTCCATCAAAATAAACCATAATTCAAAATACAGCACCTCCACCTCTAAAAACCTTTGCCGAACCTTGAACAGATGAGCAGAATCTTAGGATCCAGTAGAGAAGAGTGTAGCCTTTACTGCATTTGTAGCCTAGTACCGCATTTGCTCAATCAGCCTTCTCATTCATAGCATCCAGTCTACCTAGAACAGTCTACCAAGTGACTGTTCAAGGGGCGTGAGTATGGATATTAACCAACCAGTCTTGTCAACACAAATCTAACATCATATATATGGGATTCTATCATATAATCCATTACCATATGCCATTTTGTACGTTCCTATAGTCACATGTGGACAATACATTTTCCCTTACATATATTAACAATAAGAAATATATGCTACAGATTGTTTCTGTGTTTGTAAGTCATTTCCATGAAAGTGCTAGGCCTAAATGTATTTTTAAAGGTGCACTGTGTAATGTTTCTAGTAGTTTATTCCCAGAATCCATGATGCCCATTCAGAAATGTTATCTTTTCCACGAATACTCATCACCACCACAAATTCTAAGTATTCATTATGACTGGAACAATTTGCAATTTCTTACATGAAAAGGGGAATCTTCTCCATGGTCCGCCATTTTAAATTTCCAGAAATAGACATTTTTCGCTGGAAGTTTTTATTTTTATTTTCTCTACGGCCAAATGTGGCGGTCCACATCCGTCCCCCGGGCCTTATGTTTAACACCCTTGTGTTAAGACACTGCAGCTGTGAGCCATATAACGGTACGTACAATGTCGAAAACAGATAGAGATGGAACATGTATAGAAGGCAGGTTTCTTTTTTGCTTAGCTGTTATGTTATCTGAAGGTGACTTGCTGCTGTAACAGGATCTACAGTAGTGCGCTATGTTGAACACAGAGGGGGGATGATGATGCATACACACAGGCAGGTGGCTGCTGCTACTGCTGTGAGGTGACACCCAGGCAGTCACAGATTAGTCATCGACAGGGACACGAAGAAGGGAACACTTGGGAGGAGTAGGGGGAATGAAAGATGGCGAGAGAGAGAGAGAGAGAGAGAAATAGAGGCAAATCAAGAGAATGGGGAGTGGGGTAAAGAGAGAGTGAGAAAAGAGAGAGAGGGAAAGAGGAGCAGAGCAAGAAAGATGGGGAAGAAGTGGAACAAAGGAACGTGAAAAAGGGGTAGGAGAAGGGTTAGACCACTGGTGGGGGTGAATGGGAAGAGGGACACAGAGAGACCAAGCAGAGGAGGAAAAGGAGTGTAGGAGTACTGGGAGACGACAGAACATGGAGGAGGATGAGAGAGGTGCAAATGCGGAGGGAAGAGGGAGGTGCAGGAGAAAGGTGAGTGGGGGGACCAGAGAGACAGCGACATGAGCAGAGTTGTAGTAGGCCTAACATAAATATCAGCAGACCCTGCTGCGGCCTAATGTTAGGGCACTGGGTAACTACGCTGGCGACCCGGGTTCGATTCCGGCCTGGGTCATTTGCCGATCCTTCCCCGTCTCTCTCTCCCCACTCGTTTCCTGTCTCTCCTCCACTACCCTGTTGGAAATAAAGGCAAAAAACACCTAAAAATATATATTTTTTAAAAACAATAATAAATAGATAAATATCGGCAGACAACCAACTCAGATGGTAAGCACTGCAGATGTTATTGTTGACGGCCGGAGAAATGGCAAAGTAGTGTATCCACCATTTCTGACTTTTGCATTTCATTGCTGTGTGAATTCTTGCCATTCAAATATTTTGACAACATGCTTT
>NC_085876.1:4266863-4276863 GCF_034702125.1 Engraulis encrasicolus
ATGGGCCGTTTTGCAAGGAATCTCTTTATATCTGGTTAGACATGGCATCCAATCAGAATGCTTAGAGTTTAAAAAGGGAGGTACTTCTGGGAAATAGATCAGAGAAACACAAATTAGCAATGCTTACCATAGACGTCATAGCCAATCAGGCCAAGGTGGATTCTGGGAAATGGCGTTGCTCAAGGATGGCTGTTGACAGACAGAGAGCCAGGCACAGGACAGCAGCAGGCTGCCATGATAATGTCAAGACTGCTATTGTCTCCACACCTGGCCCATTGTAAAAGCTTATTCTCAGCAACAAGACACAAATAAGGTGACAATGGGAGAGAGGCAGACCTGCCGACAGGGGGGACAAAGTGGTCTGTTGTCCTGGGCCCAGGGAGAGAGGGCGCTCCCAGAATTGGGTCTCCATTGCATTGTATGTATTAAGATGAATATGTCCTGGGCCCAGTGTCAAGGCTGTCAGCGACCCTGTAGAGAGGGGGGAGGGGTACACCCTGCTGTCTCCTAACAGCACCACATGAGTGGAGAAGAAATAAAGAGTTAAATTAGTGATTAGGAGACAAAGATACTCAAGGACACAGAGAGAGGGTGGGAGGGAGGGAGAGCGAGAGAGAGAGAGAGAGAGAGAGGGAGAGAGAGAGAGAGAGAGAGAGAGAGAGAGAGAGAGAGAGAGAACAAGGGAGAGAGGGAGAAAGAGAGAAAACAATAGAGAGAGATCATTCACTGTCCTTTCGTGTTAGCCCGCTTTCACACCAAAACTGTGAAGTGTCATGGGACAGAAGCGATTTTTACCGGTGGTGGTGAAAATACATGGAAATACACCTGTCCTTCCACACCAACCGTCGGGCGTCAGTGGCGCGTTAGCCCGCTGCACTCGGCGCTGCAATTGGAAAATAGAACTCGAACGGATTTTGGACGTTAGCGACCAGCGGTGTCCCATTCAAATGAATGGCAAAGTAGCACGCTAGCTCTGGCTGCGGGGGGGATTTTGAACTGACTGGCCGCGCACACCGACGCTGTCGGTGTGAAAGGCCGAGTAGAACACACCAGCCTAAACTAAGCAGAAAGACCTCAATCGTCTCGCTGCCGTTCCGACACACTTGTGGAGCCAGCCTTATGAAGACAGTGAATCAGTGTTTTATTCATTCTACACTGTATTACAGCTATTACTACAGAGCTTGAATAAAAAAACAGACATATAGATAACTACAGGCAGAGAAAGAGCTACATATAGAGAGATAAAGGGACAGATAAATAAAAGGAGAATAAACATACTGTAGGCTGCATTCCCAACCCCCATCAGTACACACACACACACTCTCTCTCTCTCTCTCTCTCTCTCTCTCTCTCTCTCTCTCTCTCTCTCTCTCTCTCTCTCTCTCTCTCTCTCTCTCTCTCTCTCTCTCTCTCCCTCTCTCTCTCTCTTTTTTCATGACAGCATTTGCATGATGTGTATAGTGCAGTATGGGGTGCTGTATGTGGGTGCAGACGTGCATGCATGTTTGTGTGTGTGTGTGTGTGTGTGTGTGTGTGTGTGTGTGTGTGTGTGTGTGTGTGTGTGTGTGTGTGTGTGTGTGTGCAGGTGTGGAGCAGGTGAGAGCTGTGACAGAGGCAGTCAGCATCACCCTGCTTTGCCTCTGTCATATACAGTTACATAGCTGTGTGTCACGCATGTGCATCGTGAACACACACACAAACACACACACACGCGCGCGTGTGCACGCACGCACACATACACACACACACACACACACGGACATGGACACACATGCAAGCACGCACGCACGCACACACAAAGCATGCACATGGACACACACACAGGAACACACACATGCACACACATACGCAGACACACATCACATCTCTTTTCTTTGTCTCTCTTTCTCTCTCTCTCTCTCTTTCTCTCTCTCTCCCTCTCTCCATCTCTGTCCACAGACTGTGTGGCTATTCTTCTGCTCTTTCTATTTTTCTTTCTCTTCATGTCTTGTCCTTATTTTGACCCCCATGCTTTACTCTTTTCCGTGCCAGCCTTCGCTTCAAGGTGTGAAAGCAACCACATAAACACACACACACACACACACACACACACACACACACACACACACACACACACACACACACACACACAGACACACACACACACACACACACACACACACACACACACACACACACACACATGCGCGCATGCATGCATACTCACACGCGCATGCACATTCACATTCACACACACACATGTGCACATATGCATGCACACACACATGCACATGCAGAAGACAGTGACTCACCTTCAGTGTAAAGTTCATTTGGGAAAAATGAACACGTGTGGCGTGAAGAATAAGAATGCCCACTCTCTCTAAAGAATGAGAGATGGCCTGAGGCAGAAGGTGAGAGAGAGAGAGAGAGAGAGAGAGAGAGAGAGAGAGAGAGAGAGAGAGAGAGAGAGAGAGTGTGTGTGTGAGAGAGAGAGACTTGAATCAGAAGAGGTGTCAGAATGTCCACTGCTTGTAACGAAGGAGAGAAAGACAGAGGTGGATGAGGTGTGAGAATACCCAGTGGTCCTGATGAAAGGAGAGAGAGAGAGAGAGAGAGAGAGAGAGAGAGAGAGAGAGAGAGAGAGAGAGAGAGAGAGAGAGAGAGAGAGAGAGAGAGAGAGAGAGAGAGAGAGAGAGAGAAAATAAATTGTGATAGGAAGAGGAGGAGATGTGAGGATGACCACCACTGCTGTGCTGACAGAAGGAAAAAGGGAGTGAATGTTGGATGAGGTGAGAGGATGAGAAAAAGAGCATGAACATGACCGGAATGAAAACGAGTGTGGATGTGATAGGAGCTGCTAGAATGGTCATGGCAGATAGGGACAAGGTGAAGAAAGAAAGAGAGAAAGAAAGAAGTAAAGAGGGAATTTAAGAAAGAAAGACAGAAAGAAAGAATGAAAGAAAGAGATGAGATGAGATGATGTGTTTTTATTCAGAAAGAAAGAAAGAAAGAAAGAAAGAAAGATAAGCATACAGAGAGAAAGAGAGCAAGGACAGAGGAGAAGAGGAGGTGAGAAAATGGACAGTGATGATGGGAGCGTGTGTGTGTGTGTGTGTGCGTGCGCACTCGCGCATGTGTGTGTGTGTGTTTGTGAGTCATCCTGGTTTTGATTAGTCACAAACTCCCACACATGCGCGCGCACACACACGCGTGCGCGCGCACACACACACACACACACACACACACACACACACACACACACACACACACACACACACACACACACACACACGTTTTATAAGTGGCTGGTATTCATTAACACATCCTGGTGGCCACTCAACATTAATGAGGTCCTGCTTATACATTGAAAGCATTTTATGTAATCTCATGTGAATTTCTCATCGTTTGTGACTTTTTCATATGTCATATTTCTAACTTTATTTCCATGTGCTTTCTGTATGTTTGCATATTTCTAAGGCCTGACACACAGAGAGAGAGAGGGCGAGAGAGCGAGAGAGAGAGAGAGAGAGAGAGAGAGAGAGAGAGAGAGAGAGAGAGAGAGAGAGAGAGAGAGAGAGAGATTTTCTGTTTGGACAGTAATGATGAGGTTGGCATAATAACCGTCACTGTGGAGTCAATTTCAATGAGTATTGATGACTCATGAGTTTAACCTGTCAGCTGCAAGCGATGTCAAATGTAATATAGTGAAGTGTTTTGAGGAAGTACAAAAAATAAAATCATAACATTTCTAATTAGTTTAAATTAATCCCTTAGCCCTTAGCCTATGTTATAACCTTACTGTCACCAAATTGAAATGGCTATGTCTGAAGTCTCTCGGTACTGTCATAGCAATGTTGTTATGATGTAGTTGAGTTGAGCTGTTGCCATAGTATCCCGCTGTTAAAAATGGCGCCAAAATTTGTCCATATACGGTCAAACATGGCCGATCTCCTGGTTTTGCACAGCCTTCACAAGGTTCTGGACATAGCGTTCGTTTCCACAGAAGATTGAAGATTCCGAGAGGAATTGATCATCAACAAACAATGTAATTACTTGACCACAAATGGTAACTTGTTTCAGGACAGTAGCAGAACAGTCAACTTTGTAGAGCTAGTACACATAACCTTGGCATGCTAACACAAACATAGGCCTATGACAGAGAACCTTCGAGCTGAGCATAAAACCACCAGAGATCAAAGCATAGGCTAAATCTGTTATATCTACAGCTCTGTCTGCCTCTCTTCTCCCTTCTCTTTTCTCCTATCATCAGTTTTCCACTCCCCTTGGTCCTTCCTCCGCTCTCCCAGCCAAACTGATTGCAAAAATCCAAGCTAGCACAAAGCCACCTGCTCTTAGTCCCATTAGGCCCTACCTGAAATGACCACCCAAAAACCCCATACCGAAAGCATTCACTTCCCCTGCTCTCGTACTTGAAAAGAAAAGCTTTTTGGTTTGTTGATGTCCATATAATGGGTGTTTGGTGCAGTCAACAGGTTGAATGTGGTATTCTACACACGAGTGAGCACACGCGCACACACGCACACGCACACACACACACAGACACATCCTTACTTTAAAATGATATTACTAGACAGATACTATTGGTGAATACCCACTCACTCCAAAATAGGTGCACTTTGAAAGAACATTTTGTAGGTTGTAGGTTTATTGTGTCTAAATTGCCATGACCATGACTTTGCAATTGCTTTTATTTTCTCACCAGGGGTTCATTACATAACATAGTCTTGAGATTAAGGATAAAATATGACAGAGTGACATTTACAATGCACAGTAAAATTGCAGTGTCCATTTAACACTTAGAGAGTCGATTTAACATCTTCTGGACATTGTTAACATCTTCTCTGTATTTGAACCCACATAACTCTATAAGTGTTGAATTCACATTGCATTTTTTACTGTGTGGAATTCAGGTAACGAGTTGGGTAGCCTCTTACTGCAGATGAGGTTGAGCCTATTCAGAATTTACTTACCCTAAAGTACTCAACTACATCATAACAACATTGCTATGATACCGAGAGCCTTAACCCTCTATTGCATGGCGTAGCCATGTGGCAACAAATTCTTTTTTTTTTCTTCTTTTTTTTTAAATAGAGAAGGACACATATCCACCACTTTTCCCATTGTGTGTGAAAATGGGACTTCAATTCTGAAATCTTAATCAGTTTGATTACATGACCTAATTAGGAAATCCTGTTTTCCCACCCCCTTCATGTGGATGCGCCACACTGTGAAGGTCAGGTTAAAGAGGGAATCTATACATAGACTAGTTAGTTTTTTTTAACTTCAAGACATATTTTCATCATAATAAAATTCAACATCAATCTAGGATGTGTAAACTTTCATTTTTCATCATTTAATCCAAATATTAAGTTATACTCGCTCTGTAAAAGGCGAAAATTTACTTGTTGGCATATGGTAACAACATGCATAGGCCTACAGTGGCACTCCTTCTATACATACATTCCATTGACTTACATACTTTCTTAATTTTCTTAACATTATGCTATTTGTATACTTCAATTCACAAGTTATATGCTATAATATTAACAAATAAAAATAATTTCTTGAACAGAAATGTAGTTTTTGCAAAGAGATCAAGACATAGCCATTACAATTGTGGTGACAGTAAGGTTATAACAAAGGCTCTGTGCTAAGGGTTAAGGACAAAAGATGACAAAAGAAGAGGAAAGAGAGGGAGATAATGATGTTTCTGTGTCATGGTAGTTAATGTAATTAACACGCACGCGCGCGCACACACACACACACACACACACACACATGCAATAATATCTATATCTGTCGAGTTGGGTGTGATAGGCCTACTGTGTTGCCCATACAACACAAACGGACACACATGTACTCACATGAAGCTATGACCTTGTGTGTCTGTGTGTGAGTGTGTGTGTGTGTGTGTGTGTGTGTGTGTGTGTGTGTGTGTGTGTGTGTGTGTGTGTGTGTGTGTGTGTGTGTGTGTGTGTGTGTGTGTGTGTGTGTGTGTTTTGTGTGTGTGTGTGTGTGTGTGTGTGTGTGTGTGTGTGTGTGTGTGTGTGTGTGTGTGTGTGTGTGTGTGTGCGTGTGCGTTATTCCAGACGGCACTATGAAAGCATGCACCCGTAGCTAATTAGCGGTCTCGCTAGCAATTGATAGCAGAGCGCAGAGGCTAATTATGAGGAGCGGACATCAACACAACACTGGAGACCTTCAGGACAGACGAAAAGAAAAAAAAAGAAAAGAAAAAATAGAAAAGAAAAGAAAAGAAAAGAAAAGAGAATAAAGGAAGGGGAAAAAGAGAGAGGGAAAAAATACCTGTAGCTCTGATCTGTTCTGTGCCGCTTGGGCCTTCGACTGCTAATTGCTTGAATAAAGAAAAGATAATTAGTGAGGATTGGTGTGTGTGTGTGTGTGTGTGTGTGTGTGTGTGTGTGTGTGTGTGTGTGTGTGTGTGTGTGTGTGTGTGTGTGTGTGTGTGTGTGTGTGTGTGTGTGTGTGTGTGAAAAGGACAGGCCTGTCAGGTCTCAGTCATGGGGATGGGGGTTGGGGGATGAGGATGCAAGAGGTATTCAGGGGGGGGAAACGGTGTGTGTCTGCAGGCCGGGGGAGCGAGGTGGGGGTCATTGATGAGTAAAGAGAGGATGTGCTGCCTCGAGAGGACACCAGTGCACATGTTGGAAGAGGGGAGGGGTGTGTCATTGGTGAATAGGAGTTTAGAGCAGGGGTTCCCAGCATTTTCCAACTCGGAGCCCACTTGACATTTTCAGAAATGTTCAGGGCCCACCTCTGGCCCAATAACTACAATACAACTCAAATAAATAGTCAACAGCAGCAAAGCAACACATTTTATGTATACATCTTTATTCAGAAAAACACATTATTTTATTTTAGAAAATGTTTTCCGGGCCCACTTGGAATACTGTACCACCAGGCACCAGTGGGCCTCGGCCCGCAGTTAAAGCTCCACTGGTGTAGTGGGTTGTAGGTTGGTGATGGAGGGTTTTTTTCCTTGAGTGAGGGGGGCTGTAGGGAGGTGATGTGGTGTTAGGGGTGTAATGGAGCTTTCAGAGCTACTAGGAGGACATGTCAGGTCATAGTCATGGGGACGCAGAAGGCAATCAGGGTGAAGAGAATGTGTGTGTGTGTGTGTGTGTGTGTGTGTGTGTGTGTGTGTGTGTGTGTGTGTGTGTGTGTGTGTGTGTGTGTGTGTGTGTGTGTGTGTGTGTGTGTGTGTGTGTGTGTGTGCGTTTGTGTGTGCGTGTGTGTGTGCGTGCGTGCATGCGTGCATGCGTGCATGCGTGTGTGAGGGTTGCAGGGAGGGGTTGTGGGGGAGGTCACTGATAAATATGCGTATGTAGTAGGTGGGTGATATGCTGGGGGGTGGTGTGATGTTGGGAGTGTAGTCAGAGCAACTAAAAGGACAGACATGTCAGGTGTCATTTATAGGTTGTTGTAGAGTTGAGGAGGTGCCACTGGTAATGACACAGCTAATGGTGGATAGAGGGAGGAGGTGTCACTAATGTGTGGTATAGAGTGCTGTGGGGTGATGATGGTGATGTGTGGTGGTGATGGAGTCAGAAATGCTGTGTGGAAGGCGTGTGGGATGGGGGCGGAGTGGGTAATTGATAAATACAGAGGGTTGGGGATAGAGAATCAGGTGGGGGTGGTCAGGGTTGCCAGATGGGACTGATGAATTCCAGCCCAAATAAATGCTCAGAACCTGCCTTGAAGCACCACCCAATTTGAACTAAATGCTATTGATTTCTATGGCCATACATTTGCAGAAAAAAATGAGAATGGGGGACAGGGGTGGAAAATTGGGATGGGAGGCGGGGGTGGATCTAGCCATTTTGGGGCAAAATAGCATCTTGGGCCCCTCAAAAGTCATTGTATAGACATAAAAGTCTGTGTTTTGGTTTCACATATCTTTGATTACTTTGCACAAGTTCTAAAGCCCACTTTTTGTGTGTTTACTGCAACTGGTGTGACATTTGGGGCCCCTATGGAGGACAGATTTGGTCGGGGCCCTATGCAGTTGCCTAGGTTTGGCTAATGGAAAGTCTGCATCTGATGGGAGAGGAGTGGCTAATGGCTGATAAATGCAGAGGGTTGGGGAGAGAGAATCAGATGGGGATGGATGGGTGGAATGGAGTGGTTGAGGGCATGTAATCAATAAAGTTGTTTGGGGAGTTTATGAAAGGATGTGTCATGAGCTAAGGAAGAGGCAGTCATGGGTGGAGTTAGAACTGCAAAAATAAATTTTCAATCCACCAGTGGGACTTTCTTCCTTTTTCTCCTCATGAAGATCCCAGGGGTGGATCATTAATCCATTTTTACCGGGAGACGCATCCGTGTGGTTTTACCTTTCATGGCGGCAGCGGCATCTATGCATATTTACCATTAACGCTGGGAATGATGTTCGTGCGGTTTTAAACTATGGTATGTTGTCTGATGAAATAGACATTGGGGACATAAACGAGGGTGTGTGACTAATAAAATATTTTGTAGCTGGTCTAAATAAATACCCTACACAAAAAACCCCATTTATTTGACTGTGAAAAAAACCTGACGTAATTGACCATGGCTGACATAAATGACTAGCAAAATTAAGGACTTTGAATCAGATTTTATTGGAAATGAGGATGAAGTTGAGATAGAAATAGAGTACAGTGGATTTCAGCAATGTTTTAAGATGAGCAGGAAGACTTAACAATTTTGTTGGATTCTAAGATGAATGGACAAGAGTAAACTTTCGCCCTTGTGCGAGGATGGCATACAAAAGAAACCCTAAGCCATTAAAAAAAATCCTCTCTCTACATGCTACAGAGACTAAGAAATGAATGTTAAAGTAAGCGTTGGCAATTCAATTACAGTTTTCTGAAAATCAATGCACATGTTTTAGGAGCCCATATACACCTACATAATGTCACATAGGCAGAAACTGGCCTTTTTAGCAGACACTTTCAGGTCAAAATGGGTTAAATAAAATATGTTAAATAAAGTACATGTACAGGTATTTATTTTTTTGGAGCTTATGCCCAGTGTGCAGACCACACTCTCACACAACCCTGCCTCACACCCAACTCATCAATATATAAAATCTAAGGTGTATTTATGACAAGGCCTCAATATATGACACCAAAGGATAACCTTTTCTGACACAAAGGGGGGACCTTTGGCATTAAACATATACATGTATAAACTTAGGCCTGGTCAAAGTGTGACATATTGGGTTATTGACCTATTTGGGTATGAGGCTGTGTAGTGGCGGGGGGGTGATTACATATGAGGAAGGGAGTGGCTGGAGGGTGGGTGATGGTGGTCGTGGGGAATTGGGGAGGTGGGTCAGCCTCCAGGGATATATTGGCTATGCTACACATCTGACATGGATCCACAGCAAAATACCAAATCACACAGTATGAAGAGACACACCTTTAGTCGCCACTAAACAGGGAAGCAAAGTGAGACAAGAAGAGAGGAGGAAAGACAGCTGAATTCTACGCTCTCTGTTGGTCTCTCTGTCTCTCTCTCGGTCTCGGTCTCTGTCTCTGTCTCTCTCTTTCTCTCTCTCAGCCACTGAACAGTTCTATAGATAGACAGGCCTGTATGAGAAATACTTGCTGTACTAACACAGGGGAGTGTCAGGAAAATGACCACTGACAAGTGGCCACAGAACCACCAAAGGAAGAAAACAGAAGAACAAAGATGGAAAAGAAATTAAGAATAAAGCTGAATCACTACAGATTAGGACAGGTAGTCTGGATAGTAAATTATGTTAAATGGACTTTAAATCTAATGCTTAATGTTTTATTAGATGATTCCTCAGATCACAGCTGGCTATGCTATTCTGTATGTCAAATTCATATAAACATCATGGTTCTTCATATGGAACACTTGATGGTTCCTCTGTGTTGAACATTTTTTATGAAAAGGTTCTTGACATCATGAAAGGCTTTGCTGTAATCTATAGTTAATGATAGGTGTCTTGCTCAAGGGAACTTATGGGCTG
>NC_085876.1:4279363-4284363 GCF_034702125.1 Engraulis encrasicolus
TGCCCGCTTGTGGTTAAACGACAGGGTTTTCTGGTCCTTCTCATATCAGTGACGCGAAAATGATGCATCTCTGATTGGCTCCCTCCCCCGCCCCACTCTGTGTGCCGAGACTAGCAACCAGCTGATAGCTAGGCTAATCAGAGTTTAGTGCCACCAACTGCTGCTTGTTTTGAAAAGGTGTGGAAAAAACATACTCAACACATTTATGGGCGGGCACAAACCCAAATGGGTGACACCTTTTAAATGTGACGGGTATAGGCTTCCTGATTCGCTATTGCCTCTGTATTGTTTCTGTGAATGGGAAACACATCACAAACACATAAATGGACTTGGATAGACAATGTAATGGTTTCACCTTCACTTTGTGAATCACACTAAACTGCCTCTGTGTATGAAATGCGCAATTAACCCTTGTGTTGTGTTCATAAGCTGCATACACCTGTGGTGTTCGGGTCATTTTTGACCCGTGATAACAAAACTCAGCTATAAAATACCTAAAAACACTAGTTATAATCAAATATTGTTTTTCATCTCATGGCTAACTTGGTATGTATTCATATTCATGGAGATATTACTTGATGTATTCATCTTTTTGACTTTAAAGATCTTTTATCTTACATTATGCAAATCGTTTTTGATGACCAAAACTATCAAAATCTGCATAAATTCACTATTAATACCTCCCAAAGTGATACAATTAGTGATTATGTTGTCCATGTATTACAGCTGATATGAGAGTACAACAACCCCCAAATGTATTGTATTAGTTTTTCTCTAATATTAAAAAATATCCTCAAGAGTGGCATTTGTGGTGTTCGGGTCCAAACCATCCCAAAGAGATTTATAGCAGGATAAAGACCAAATGTCAACTAAATTAGTTTTTCAGTTCATAAAATTAATGTTTAAATATGTTGACTTGGTGTTTTTCAATATTTATATGATTTTAGTGTGGTAAATATGCAAAATAACAATTCTGTCAGAGTCACAGCTATTCCGCCAATCTAATGCAAAGGTATTGGAAATGAACACCTCAATGAACATGAAAAAAGTCACACTATTGATCTGAATCCCCTATGGCATGAACATGGACCATTATGTCATTGCCACATCAACTTTATGGAAAGTATAAGACCAGTTCTACAGGTTTGGGTGCCATTATGAAATTTTGATACGTTTTTTGGAAAAAAATAATGTGCAAAAATGTATTTTGCAAACAAATGTGCAAAAAATCTCATTATATAATGCAGAAATGGATTCCCTGACCATGAAAACATATGAGTAGACACCAGAAATACATCTGTACTCCTTTCACAACAGGAGATATGACATATTGTAGTGTATGGGACTGTCCGGCGGCCATATTGGATTTGTAATATCAAAAAGCTGGCAAAAAAAAGTTCAGGCAAGAAATATATTTTCCTCACCATAAATCACCAAACTGAAGACAAAGGGCAACCAACAGCTTTTCAAAAATGCATAAAACAACCAAAAATCTATACCGGGTCAATTTTGACCCCCGAACACCACAGATGTAACTTTTTTTTTTTTTGGACCTTTAAAATTTACTAAAATGATCAAACATATTTTTTTTGTGTTGAAATGATTGGGACTGAGGATTAGATGAAGCCTTATTCCAAGAAAATAAAGGAAAGTGTGTTTTTTCCATACTAAAACTTGAAAACATAAGGGTTAAAGAGGCCATGCCAATTGTTTTAAACCTTCTTGCATGATTATGTGTTATAACAGTTCATAATACGTTTTCCTGGTCGTGTTAATGTGAAAGAAAATTTTTATTTCGTTTGATTGTTGTAGTTTATGAAAATAACGAAACGGCTAAGCCTGGCCAATTGAAAAAACAGGGCAGGCTTACGTCACCCTGACTACCCGCCGCTTAGCCACGCCCACTTTTGACGAGTCAAAATTAATAAACATTATGAATGGAGCATCTTGGCAACTCGTAACCAAACCTTACTCAGATCACTGATAACTAAACAGCATAAACACCCGTTGTGCTGAGGATTGCACATGCAGATAGGGTACAAACCATCCATGACTTTTCACTGGATACCTAAAAATAAAAGAAGAAAGCTGAGGTGGATCCAGCCGGAAAAAAAACTTCTAACTACTCACCGAGTAGCTAGCACCTGGTAAGTGTATTTCAACATTTGTTTTACACTGAAACCTCTTAATACGTAAAATATAAGCAATCAAAGTGTAAGGTGTCATGTAGATGACTTTTCAATTCAAGATGCTTTCCATAAGAAAGCATCAATGATGCAGAGCAATGCTCGACCTAGCTATGCCATAGCAACAACTGGCGCTATGCTAAGATATTGTTATGCTGAGATATTGAGGGCTGTGTAACGCGTGTACATAAACACGGCATTTTTTTAGTGCTCTTAGTAAAAAAGAAAGGCTGTGACGTTCAGTGTTATGGTTTAAATGTAAAAGTAAACCATGTGTAGGCCTACACATCTCTAGCGCCGAATTTCCTATAGTAGGCTTTACTCTTCATAGGATGCTGTCATGAGATGCCAGTCACATTATCCATAACATGCACAGGCCTACCCAGCCTTGATGTTGTCCTTGTAATTAATGTTAAGTGTAACACTTAATGTTTTCACAAAATTGTCTGCCTTCCAAAATGAGACATCAGTGGCCTAATGGTTAGGGAGGTGGTCTTGATATTGGGGCAGGTGCGAAACCCATCCTTACCTCTCTCCTCATCTCCATCATGGGTGAAGTGCCCTTGAGCAAGGCACTTAGCCCCACAATGCTGCAGGGACAGTAACCAATTCACTGTGAAAAACTTGGTTGTTTGGGATAAAAATTGTCTTTGAAGTATATCTTTCTATTTCTCCAGGTGAGAAGAGCAATGATCTGATGGCTGAGATTGGATGTATGGAAGAGACCGAGGTCCAGCACACCAAGCCAAGTTTAACCAATTAACTTCCCCATTTCAGCGTCTGCACCACACCATTTCAATGTATTAATCAGATCATTCAGTTGCTCACAGACTTTATTTTTCGACACAAAGTACACATGCATTTTAGGGTTACGAAGGTGATACGAGGGGACGTCTACCCTGGTATGGACATATACAACACATGTGCATTTTATATTAATGAATGGTTCTCTGAACTACTGTGGTATCCTAACCTGAGTTCATATTATTACTTACATGCAGTATAATCCAGGCACCAAAATACCCATGTAACTGGATACGTACATATACTGGAGACAATAGAACTAGAGTAATTAGTTTTAGACTAGACTCAATATAGACAGACAGGGAGCATGTTCTAAGTTGTGTACAATAAAATACCAAAGGAAATGCCTGGACGGACATCATTTCAGTTATTTCATATACATGTATGTTATTATCCCAACTACGGTGTGTCATCACTGACTACTCCCACAACAGGTACAGGTCAGGAGATGAATGCATCAAGGGAGGAATGTGGGGGTAGGCACGGTGGATAAGGAGACCAGCATCACTGATAGTGAGGCGCTGGCAAAGCCCAAGCGAAGCCTCTCGGGCAACTTCTTCATGATGGCTTCCTGTTCTGATAAAAAAGGAAAACATGTTATTTAAATTAATATGGTAATGCATTGTAATATACAGGTGACCTGACATTTTGGTGTGGGAAGTTTCATGGATAAATTGGACCACTGGTGGCCAGTGTACATTAATTGCACATTGCACTAAAAGAGCAGTGTGTGAAGGCTCAATTAACAGGGAAATAGCAAAGCACATGAACAGCATGGGTGACATACCACCATTTAAAAAAAAATTCTGGTGCATATTTGACCAAGATAACAAGTCTTTATGATGTATTAAGAGCCACGGTATCAGACATGCTTCCTCTTGCGTCCACAGTTAATCCTGTTGGATGTGGTTCATCTTGGTGGTATGCAGACATTACCTTGGATAGCCCAGCAAGAATTTCTAATCGTTTAACCCATTAAGTTGTGTGCATTGCAATATTTTGAAGAGAACTGTGCTCTTATTACCCTGCTAATTGAATCTTCACACTCTGCGTCAGCTTCCGACACCAGGATGTTTCGTTGTTTAACCCCTGTACTGTTACAGTACTGATTGAATAATTGCCTGATGTAGCACTATGTTGTCTGAATTTAAAAATGTGATACCAGTCAGTAGGCTAAATAATATTAATCACAACTCACTGTTCATGTCTTTACCTGTGCTGCTAGGATGTAATTCTTGGACACCATCCTGACAAACCCTGGGCACATAGAACAGTCTCTCATCCTTCTTCACCATGACCCATGGTTTTAGTTTGGGTGCTGACCACCTGACTCTGATGAACCTGCAATGACAAAATTATATACATCTATGTATAAATATATACATCCCATTACATTATAGGCCTACACTGGAGGTATAGCATAAATTGAAAGATAAAAACATATGCATGTACCCCTAGATATACATAAAGTGTAAATGTGTGCAGTTCAGTAATAGATGCTTCAGAATGGAGGATACAGCATAATGATGAGATACACTGATTAGGTATGCTTTGCTCAATACTTCAAATGAACCTTTTTCATTACCAGCCAAAATGGCTAATAGGTGTTAAAGCTCACTAGCCAGGCACTCACCAAGGGGTCAAAGTGGCTACTACGTTTTATTTTGTACCAGCCAACCTGAGTTTTCACCAGCATTTCTCAATCCTGGTCTAAATGAACACACCCCAGATTAAGAGTGACACTGTACGTCCAATCTCCACTGATTCTAACATCTGCAGTCGCCAGTTGTTACGGCCCAAGATAGTCTTTCACATCGGTAGTCTGTCCTAAATGTGTTTCTACATGTCTAACAATTCAACACCTTTTGAACGCAATACAACAACATTGAAATAAGCTTACTTCTTGATGCATTGTGCAAACGTTGTGTCTGAAACAACAATGAAATCCACTTGGATCAAACGTAACGAGTGAAACCAAGTTAACCTACACAATACGTCCGAGAAGAAAAA
>NC_085876.1:4289363-4291863 GCF_034702125.1 Engraulis encrasicolus
AATCTTAGCTGGGTCCCTGGTGTACCAGTAGGCCAGTGGTCTGCAACCAGCGGACCGCGGTCCGGATCAGGACCAGGACCCAAATGCCATCCCATCCTGACCCAGAATAAATCGTTAAATGTTTTTATTTATGACGGGAGAATTTTTTTTTTAAGATAGTTTTTTTAAAGTAGTTTTTGCCTATTTGACACAACCGGGCTTTTATTTTGACGGACCGTTCACAGTGCATGCTGTTACTGTGACAAACGTCAGTCATTTTAACCAATCAAGTCTTAGATGAACATCTGGCACCGCCTCTCACTTGTAACACTGCTGAGTGCAGAGTCTGACCAGCAGCGCAATGCTGAAGAGGTGCCGATCGAGCAGAGAAAATTAGGATCTTCTCTCAAATGAAAGTAAGCAGCGGCAACGCTGAGAAGCAAGAGTTGGTTTCTGAATAAACAGAAAGTAATGCGTGCCAGTCTGTCAGACAAACATTTCCAGTCCAGTTCACCTTTAATGCTCCGAAAACAATGCATTTACATCGTATGAAGAAAAGTTCCGTGTGTAAGTTCACTGACACTAACTGGATGAATGAAAATCTCTGCCAGCAAACATATGTTTCTTAAACCATGGGTGGGTTTGGGGCGAGGGTCAATGCGATATTTTCGCTGATAGGATAGTTGGGAATGCAAACTAGCTCTCGCCAGGTATGCGTTTCGTTCAGCTTCGCAAGCTGCACTGAAAACTGTCTGTCTGTCTGTCTGTGTGCGTGCGCGTGCGTACACGAATGGGCTCGCTGCATTATTTATACCCCTCCGGACCTTTTACTGGTAGGATCTGGGAAAACTGGACCTCGGTGACTTTTACTTGAAGACCCCTGCAGAAGGCTATATGCCCTAACTGTCTGAGCCACGACCGGGGCCCTTCAGAGAACTTTAAATGTTTAAAGTGTGTGAGCTTTTCCGTCATGACTGTGAGACTGCAAATCCATACGAATGAAGACACAGAGCAATTTGTCTTAATCAGATTAAAAATGAGTGTACCACTAGTCTGTGTGTCTGGAGATCTGTGTGTCTAAAGAGTCCCCATGGGGCTGTTGGATCTACACATTCATTGAAAAGATCAGAGTGTGTAGAATTACACAGAGCAGACACAGAGAGGGAGATAGAGTGGTATGTGTGTCTCCATCTGTGTGTGTGTGTGTGTGTACATGCGCGCGCTCGTGTGTGCGCATGTAGATTTGTGTGTGTGTGTGTGTGTGTGTGTGTGTGTGTGTGTGTGTGTGTGTGTGTGTGTGTGTGTGTGTGTGTGTGTGTGTGTGTGTGTGTGTGTGTGTGTGTGTGTGTGTGTTTGTGTGTGTTTGTGTGTGTGTGTGTGTGCGTATGTGGCAGTGCCTTTCTGGTAATGGGGCTGCTGATAAGGCTGCAGCCCTGAAGCAGACACCAGGAGGGGGAGACGAGTGGAGGAGCAAACAAGGGATGAAGAGAAGGAGAGAGACGGAGAGATGGACTAAAGAATCAGAGAATCAGGAAATGAGAGATGAAGGGTATAGAGGAAGAGAAGGAGAGGATGAGTGGTCGAAGAAAGAGAACAGATGGAAGCATGGGGAATGATAGAAGCAGGAGGAGAAAGAGAGAATAAGATAATGTATGTGTGTGCATAAGAGAGCGAGAGAGAGAGAGAGAGAGAGAGAGAGAGAGAGAGAGAGAGAGAGAGAGAGAGAGAGAGAGAGAGAGAGAGAGAGAGAGAGAGAGAGTGAGAGAGAGACATATGTGAAGTAATGCTGCATCAGCAATCTGTCATCTTTACCAGAATCAAATAGTCACCTGATGCCCTCTGTCTTTCAATATCACACACACACACACAAGTGTGTGCATTCGCACGCGCACACAGTGACACATACACTGACACACACACACGCACGCACGCACGCACACACACACACACACACCATCTCTATGATGAGGGGACAGTTTTAGTGTAATAAAATTCTGGTGTTGAGAAATCCCCTACCTCATAGTCAGTCTGTCTGTCTCTCACACTTTCTTTCTGCTCTGTTTCCTTTGGGGATTGGCATGACAGGGGAAACCCTCCATCTGTGTGTGTGTGTGCGTGTGCGTGTGCAACGTGTGTGTGTGTGTGTGTGTGTGTGTGTGTGTGTGTGTGTGTGTGTGTCTGTCTGTGTCTGTGCGTGCGCGTGCTTTCTGTGAGTTTCTTTCTTTTAGTTTCTTTCGTTTCTTTCTCTCTTACACAAACAAGATACACACACACACCACACACACAAGGCAAGGCAAGGCAAGTTTATTTGTATAGCGCATTTCATACACAGGTGCGACTCAATGTGCTTCCTAAAAAAGAAAATTAAAAAAGAAAATGAAAACAATAACATAAAACTTATGGTAAAATAAAAGTAAGACTGAAAACATGTAATTTAAGCGATGGGAAAATCTGAGAACAGCTTTGTCTTGAGTCTAGATTTAAAGCCATCAATAGTTGGTGCATTTTTTTTTTACATAAT
>NC_085876.1:4294363-4344363 GCF_034702125.1 Engraulis encrasicolus
ACTTTTTGCACTAGTTCTTTGAAGAGAGACACAGTCCTGTCACGAACATGGAACGGGGTTGCTAGGTCGGAGAGTGAATAAACTTCATAAACTATATATACATACTGCAGGTATGCTAAGGATGCTAATTATCAGTGACGATTGCAAGATTTTAGTCACAGTTAATCTGTTTTGTTAAAGTAAATATGAGATCTTTTCTTTATAACCTATAAAGCACATTTCTTTAGGCCCCACCGTGGCTCTAACGGTAGGGCACCGGTTTGCTACACCGGAAACCTGGGTTCAATTCCGGCCCGAGTCCTTTGCTGATCCCTCCCCGTGTCTCTCTCCCCACTCGCATCCTGTCTCTCTCACTGCCCTGTCACAAAAATAATAATAGAAGCAAAAAAGAATATTTCTTCATAACCTATAGGGAAATTATCATTCAATCACAGTGTGATTTGGCCCTACTGTGGCCTAACAGGAGGGCACTCGGTTACTATGCCGGCAACGCAGGCTCGATTCCGGCCAGGGTCATTTGCCGATCCTCCCCTGTCTCTCTCTCCCCACTCATTTCCTGTCTTTACTCCACTGTTCTGTCAAAAATTAAGACAAAAAAGCCTTAAAATATATATTTAAAGAAAATATAGTGTAATTTGAGAACAATGTCAAGACATCGGTAGAGCATTTTGAACAAACAGGTAGCCCCTGGGGTATAGCCTTCTGGTAGCCCTCAGACCCAAAAAGGTTGGTGATGCCCGGAAAACTCACTCAAAAGTTGAGAATGACGTGTGGGTGGGTGTCTACATGTGTGCGTATGTGCATGTGCCAGTGTCTAAATTCAACACAGTCTCCCAAGTCGTCAATTCTCTTTGGCCTCACTGCAATTTTTGATGTAGAGGGCATACCTGCCATGTCACATGTGGCCTACGTGGCCTGGACCTAGACCTTTCCCTAACCCTAACCGTCAGTGAGGTTATGCTGCCACAAGGGCGTGCCTTTGAGGCGCACGTCAAAGGGAGTCAGAGGGAGGGGGTCAAAGGGAGTCAGAAATTGACGATTTGGGATGAGACACAACATTTCCCAATGTCAAGTGTTCTATCCTTGGTAGTGCGTGAAACGCCCAGTGATTGGTGAAATCTGCGGAGCATCCAAACACTAACACGTAGCACTTAACACATAACACATCCATTTCACGCACTACCAAGGCTAGAACACTTGACATTGGGAAATGTTGACTTTGTTTAAATTGAATCATGTAGTCATGTAGTGTTAAGAATAGTATCCTTAGTTCACAAGGTTGGGGTAAATTAGTGACAGCAAAATGAATCTTCATGTAAAAATGGACTCAAAGGCACAGTGGAAAATAAGAGAATATCGGGTTTGTTTCCAGAGGACATCATTTTCAGTTATGGAGGACAAGAAGTTCGGTTCTACGTAAACATCATGTTCTTGGCCCTGTCGTGGCCTAACGGTAAGGCACTGGGTTACATGGCCGGCGACCCGGGTTCGATTCCGGCCCGGGTTGTTTGCAGATCCTGTCCCGTCTCTCTCTCCCCACTCGTTTCCTGTCTCCCTTCCACTGTCCTGACAAATATAAAGGCAGAAAAGCCCTAAATAATATAAAAAAACCATCGTGGTCTTACAATGAACAGTAGAGAGAAACACACAGCGTACTTTCTGTAATGACGCGCGATAATGGACGCCTGAGAGAAACACACTGTCTGAAGTCCCATACGACAGCAGAATGTTTTGAGGTTACGTTGACATGTCAGTCTGACAGAATACAGGGACTGAGATGAATGGAGCTTATTCTGGGTGGTAAAATTATGTGTGTGTGTGTGACTCACCAACAATTTATGCTGCTTTTTGTGTTGTGCTTTACACATGTTGTGCTTACACAATTCTTATGTGTGCCGGTGCCATCACCACAGTGCGACAACATGCTGTGTGTGACGTGTGTGTGTGTGTGTATGTGTGTGTGTGTGTGTGTGTGTGTGTGTGTGTGTGTGTGTGTTCTAAAACAGCCTTTTCTGCCCTCTCGGCAGTGGTTGTACACAGGCCCATTTCGGTATTCCTGGCAGCCCCTTATCCAAATAACATAATAACGCTTTACTCCCTCTCTGTCCTCTATGCGCCTGCTATCCTGCTCTCCTTCTCTCATGCATCCCCCCTTTTTCTGCTTCACTTCTTCTTTCCCTCTCACCCCTTTCCTCTCCTTCTTCTCCCCAACTTCTCCCACTAACCTGCGTCTCTCTTCCACACTGTTCCTCTATACTCTTCTTCTCTCATTTCCTGATTCTCTGATTCTTTAGTCCATCTCTCCGTCTCTCTTCTTCTCTTCATCCCTTGTTTGCTCCTCCACTCGTCTCCCCCTCCTGGTGTCTGCTTCAGGGCTGCTGCCTTATCAGCAGCCCCATTACCAGAAAGGCACTGTCAGAACACACACGCGCACACACACACACACACACACACACACACACACACACACACACACACACACACACACACACACACACACACACACACACACACAGACACAGACACAGACACAGACACAGACACACACAGACACAGACACAGACAGACAGACAGACACACACACACACACACACACACACAGACACAGACACAGACACACACACACACACACATTATACTAAACACACACACACACACACGCACACACATATGGACACACTCACAAAGCATTAGTCTGCCTTTAACGCTGCTTTGTGACAGCTCCATAGCTTTAATTACGCAGATGTTTATTCCCCTCAAGTTCACTCTGCCGCTCCAGTCCATTTCCTCTATGCTAATACACACACACACACACACACACACACACACACACACACACACACACACACACACACACACACACACACACACACACACACACACACACACACACACACACACACACACACACACACACACACACACAGGCTTGCGCACTGCGTCTCCACTTCATCTCCCCACGCTAATTTCGCTTAACTAGCATTGTTTCCGTTATGGCCTGCTAGACCCGTTGCATCAATCTTCGCTAGCATGCAGGCGCCCACACCTTATCTGCCCACTTTGCACACAGCCCACTGCACAAATGCACACACACACACACACGCACGCACGCACGCACACACACACACACACACACACACGCACACACACAAACAAACACACACACACACGCACGCACGCACACACACACACACACACACACACACACACAGCAGTGTCCTTAGTAGGATTTCCACCCAGAATACATTGTGCTACTGTAAAGTTGACCATCTCCTCCTCTTCTTGACAGCTCAAAGTCTAATTCACCTCATTCTTGGGGTTAGTACTGTTTCAAGGTACCTACTCCAGTCACTGCTGTAACAAGCTGGAAGAAGAAGGGGATTTGGGGGATCGGGTAAAAATGTCTAAAGCACTGGTTGAGTCTAGGGTTATGGTGGAGTACGCTTACTGTCAGGTCACGGGTAATGCTGATGTGTTTGCAAAGAAGTGGTGCACGGACAAAGGGGTATGGTCAGTCAGTGCTGGTGGTGGGCTGGTTTTACTTTGGTAATGGGTTTGTTCTTCATGGGTCAGGGTGGGTGAGCGGGTTCACTAAATGGATTTTAAAAGTCCAAAGTCTAGTTATTTCAATTGCAACTGTGTTATGTCCATATGGGCTGCTTCGTTGAGATGAGCTATCAATAGGTTTTTATCAAAGCTTGAACCCAAACCCAATTCCTGAGCGTAAGTCCCAAGGGCGCTGTCCTAGCGCGTTGTTTTTGTTGATTTTTTCTTTTTAACGAAAAAAAAAAAAACGTTTGTGTGGGGGGCTTTTTGCCTTTATTTGTGTGACAGGGCAGTGAAGATATGGACAGTAAGCGAGTGGGAGAGAGAGACGGGGAAGGGTCAGCAAAGGACCCAGGCCGGATTCAAATCCAGGTCGCTGGCATAGGGCCTCTAGCAAATTGTAATGGCTTTATAACGCTCCTCCACAGGTAGTAGCTCATACTGACATGACTTCAGTTCAGGGGCCTGTACTACAAAGCTGGTTCAGGAGTAAACCAGGTTAAGTTAAGAGTTTGTAGATGATTTACTTCTTAACTTAACCTGGTTTATTCCTGAACCAGCTTTGTAGTACAGCCACCTGCTGACAAAACACATAAACAAACAGTCTGTGTGGGTTATCTAAGCAACAACTTTTTAACATTTTTTTTTGTGAACCCTGCGTTATTTTAATGTCTGCATTTCAGTTGTAATGAAGAAGAAGAAGTTGACCTGTGATTGTTGCTGTACAAAAAAACACAAATGAAACTGTGTTATTTTTGTAAGAAACTTTTTTTTCTTCCATCTCCCCAATACGTAAGCACAGATTGTAGTGGTCTGCTGACACTGTCATCATTCCAGTGTTCTCCCACATATTTACAAGGTTTTAATTAGCTCTTTTAACCCTTGTCAGGTGTTTGTGTTTTGGTTACATAGAAGGTGTTCATCTTCATCCTCATGTTCCCCTCACCCTGCCTGTGAATTTTTGTTCATTTACATATTTGAGAGTGGGAGATACAGATAGAGAAAGAGAGTAAACTCAATCCAAGCTCTCGGATCTAACCACTAGTGCTCTTAGCGCGCAAGGTTGAAACATTGATGCACAACTGAAGGACTGAACAATATCTGCACTCCGGGGGGGGTGTCACTATTTTTTTTCCGATTCATATTCCTCACTGAAAATAAGCCAAAGCCATGGAATATCAGTGTGAAAGAATAATAACTGATAGGCTACTATTTTTCTCAAGCCAAAAACTGAAAACAGGTCAAAATGACCCGAACACCTTACAAGGGTTAAAAATGGTGACAACAGACTGTGATGCACAGGGCTGCTTCTAAGGTCTTAGAGGCCCTAAGCATAACTGGTCAAGAGCCCCCCCCTCATAATTTAAATAATACTTGTAACAATAATACCGTACTAATCTACTAACTAATGAATATATGTTTTGTAATGTAATTCAATATTTTTTCATGGTGTTTTTCCATTATCTCGATAAGATTCCCCAATTTTGGAGGCAAAGAGGTTGGTGCCCCAAGTACTGGTTGGTGACCTAAGCATGCTGCGTTCTCTGCTTATGTTTGCGGCGGCTCTGCTGATGCGTAACCATAGCGCATAACCATTGCATAACTAAGAACAATATTCTCTCCTTTTTTGTGGAAGCTATCATGGGACCTGGGAATGTAAATTCACACTCAAACATCCATTTTTTTATTCTACTCCATTTTACCTATACCGCATTTTTCATGTATCTACCCCATTTTCCGCATCTAATAGGTTTGTCACTTAATGCCTCTAGTTGTGTGAGTCACATCATTTACTGGCTTACATGGATAGCTATGGTACGTAGTGTGTGTGTGTGTGTGTGTGTGTGTGTGTGTGTGTGTGTGTGTGTGTGTGTGTGTGTGTGTGTGTGTGTGTGTGTGTGTGTGTGTGTGTGTGTGTGTGTGTGTGTGTGTGTCTGTGTGTGTGTCTATGCGTGAATGCATGCATGTATGCCTGTGTGTATGTGTGCGCGTCTGTGCATGATTGTGTGTGTGTGTGTGTGTGTGTGTGTGTGTGTGTGTGTGTGTGTGTGTGTGTGTGTGTGTGTGTGTGTGTGTGTGTGTGTGTGTGTGTGTGTGTGTGTGTGTGTGTGTGTGTGTGCGTGTGTATGCGTGCGTACCCTATATAATCTAAGTGGTCTGTGAGTTGTGGACAGGTGTTTTGTAGCTGCAAGGAGAAGTGTGTGTGACAAGCAGTGATGGGGAAGTTACTTTTTAAAAGTAGTGTGTGCTCGTTACTCGTTACCTATTCAAAAAAGTAGTGCCTTACTTTACTTAGTTACCCCTTATGGAAAGTAACTTTATGCGTTACTCGTTACTTTTGCGTTACATTCGTCAATCGAGTTTAGGCAGAATCCCTACACACTTCTATAAAGGCAACTACAGTGGAATCCGCTTATAGTGGTCACGGATACACCGCTTATATAGATCAAAAAGCTTGGGACAGAATCATTTCTATACAAATGCTGTTTAAATAATTTGTTTACAATGATCAAGAAATCCGCTTATACCGTTCATTTTTGTAATTTTATGAATGTAAACATGTGCAAAAACTAAAGAAAACTATGTGTAGCAATTTCATTTTTTACTTCCGCGATTCCTTTCTCGACGTCTGCTGCTGGGATGCGCGCTCCTGATAGCACCCCAGTGAGATGCAGGCATGGTTTGACTAGTGAGTGGGGACGCAGCGTTTACAAGAACCTCTACGGTGAGGAGGCTGTGCACATGCTTGTCTCGCTAGCCAACGTAGCACAACGAGTTAACACCGGGCAGCAAGCACGAATCATGGCTCTCATTTTCTCGGAATGAAAAACGTAGGCTAGGCTCCTCGAGACGTATAAAAAAGAACAAAAAAACAAAAACAAGCCAACGAGATGTTTCGGCGAAGCTTGGCATTCCTCAGGCTACCTTGTGTTTAAACTGCTCCAGCTTTACAGGTAGCTGCGTCCACAGACCTGTATTGCTGCGTCTCCCCCCAGTCCCTCCCACTCCCCCTCGCCCTTCTCATCTCTCCTACGCCAGCAAGCCCAGTGCGACTTCCCTCAATTCCACCCAATTCTTTGCGTGGCTTTTAAAACTGTCGATAAATTTCACGTTGTAGGCTACTAATGTACAGCAGGCTGTGCAACAGTTTGTTATTTATCGGTGAAGCAATTTTAAGATGCCCAGTCTAGCGGTGTTTTTGCATGCTTATAACCTGCATCACAATATGCAGAAACTCGCCAGAAAACGTTTGTCGAATTGGGAACTTATTTGAAACTTATTTGAAATCATAAGAGATGACGACCCGTGCGTGGTCTATGCTTTGCTTTGCAATGCATTTCAGCCTCGTCCTTCCTAGCGCATTTTTGGCAGACCGATATAGACAAAAAAAAAAAAAGTAACGTTTTGCCATATTTAACAAAGAACGGCGTTACGTTACCTAAGTTCCCAGTAGTAACGCGTTACACTACTATTTTACGAAAAAAGTAGTTACACTACTGTAACGCGTTACTTTGTAACGCGTTACACCCAACACTGGTGACAAGCAACCTTGGTGTTCTGACTAAGGACAAACCCGGTGGGGGATGGATAGAGGAAAAAAAACAACAACACACACACACAGACGCACGCACACCGCACACACACATACACACGCATACACACACACACCTCCTCCGTCAGAAAGGTAGTGATCTAAATTTAGAGCTCCTGTTTACGGTGACTTTAACTTTCAGAAGCAGGACACCATGCTGTGGTGTGTGTGTGTGTTAGAGAGAGAGAGAGAGAGAGGGAAAGAGAGAGAGAGAGAGAGAGAGAAAGAGAGAGAGAGAGAAAGAGAGGAGAGAGAGAGAGAGAGAGAGAGAGAGAGAGAGAGAGAGAGAGAGAGAGAGAGAGAGAGAGAGAGAGAGAGAGAGAGAGAGAGAGAGTCTTTGTATTGTATTTCTATGCTTACTCACACTTGTGTGTGTGTGTGTGTGTGTATGTGAAGTCACTGGTGGTGATAAGAACATTTAAAGTGTGAATGACTTTTTGAAAGAAAAAAGTGTACTGACTACCCAACCCCCCCCCCACACACACACACACTAACACAAACACAAACACAAGGAAATAGGCAGTAAATCATTGTTTGATGGCATGCTGTGGCTGGTTTCACAGGTAGATATTTGAAGCCATTTGTGGGGGCCTCGGGGCCTCTCGGCTGGCCCTGTATATGCCTGACAGATAGCTCACAGCACCACTCTGACAAACAACAAAACAATAACAACAACCGCAGCAACCACAACAAGGCCTTTTTTATCGACTGCCATCCAGACACAAATACAAACGGCACTGATCTCTGTTATTTTCCTATTCATTTCACAGGGACATTATTTTCTTTCTCCGTGTGAAATATTCCATATTCCCTCAGGCCTCTCTCTCTCTCTCTCTCTCTCTCTCTCTCTCTCTCTCTCTCTCTCTCTCTCTCTTTCTCTCGCTCTCGCTCTCTGTATTTTGCAAGTGCTGAATGGCAGAATGATGGAAGTGGATTTGTAAAAGAAAAAAAAACAAGGTATAACACATTGTGACAAAGGCGTCTGTAATTTGCATAGATACATAGTAATGACTTTCTCAGTAGAGTACTAGACTGCAACTCAAGCCTAACTGTATGCCTGTGTTAAAGGGAGAATATGGCTTGAGGGTAGAAATTCGATTGGCTGTTTGTGGCACCCATCATATTGCAGCATACTAAGATTTTGCGGATGTCAAAACTGCTCAGCCTTAATACTATACTTTACTTTTCCCCGCAGCTAGTCTGGTAGTCAGCAGGCGGTACACATGCATGCACACACCTACACACCCACACCCACACACACAAAAACTCAAAGAAAGAGATGACCTTCTCTCATGACCTTGAGAAATGACATAGGTCAAAGGTTCATGAACTGAAGCAAGGGCTGTGACATGCTAGTACAAAACAAAACGCTGAAAAGAAGAAATGGCCTACCAGCTGTGGCATCCAAGAGCACAGTGACCATGGACATTGATCTAAAGGAAAATTCTTCAAAGGGAATCAATGGCATTGAAGGATATCTATGTTGTTTGCGATGTGTTACTCAAATACTAAAGCAGACTTTGAAAGAGAAATACACCAAGTAAATATAGCATTCAGACCATGACGACCGTAACATAACATAATAACCGTGACATATATAACATAATAAAACCAGCATTTGCCACATAGAAAGGCCAAATAGCAGAGCATTCAGAACACAACATGGACAAAATACAGCAATACATTCCTTCAGACAACTGTTTTTCCATTGCTGCCTTTTGAATTCACACAAACACACACACAGACACGCACACGCACACACACACACACACACACAGACACACACATACTGACAAGATCTCATAGCATGAAAATGAGCTAGCGCAGCCCTTTTACTGGATCGCATGGTGTAATGAGCATTTCGAGCACATAACTGTGATTATGAATAAAGTCATCGAATCACAATGGATTTTTGGTATTATTTCTGCTTTGGTGTTTTACTCAGGCTGCTTTGTTTTCAAAGGATTGATAATCATCAGAGTTTTTAGAGACATAACTTACGACTCGGCTATGCTAACGTTAGGATACGCTTCGCTAAGCTATGTGGCAAATACGATAAGGCTATCAGATGGAACGTCTGAGATTCAAATCGTGCTTTAAAATATTATGCGCTTCAGGAACAAAAAAAAAAAAACACTTTTATTTCAAGGAAATACAATTCTTTGATCTGCTCCCATAAAAATGAATGTGATATCAGATTGTGTGTGTGTGTGTGTGTGTGTGTGTGTGTGTGTGTGTGTGTGTGTGTGTGTGTGTGTGTGTGTGTGTGTGTGTGTGTGTGTGTGTGTGTGTGTGTGTGTGTGTGTGTGTGTGTGTGTGTGTGTGTGTGTGTGTGTGTGCATTTGTGTAGGCAGGCCAGCGTGTGTGTGTGTGTGTGCATGTGTGTGCCTGATAAGAAAGCAGCATGCGTACACAACCCAAATCAGCCACTTCTGTGCTTTGAGAATGAGTTCCATCATTGCAAAAGCTCAGTGATGCCCCCACAGGAGCTGTCTGTTACTGCGGGTAAAATATTTCTTCTATTCTTCTCTTATTTTAATTTGTTTAATGATAGGGCAGTGTGTGTGTGTGTGTGTGTGTGTGTGTGTGTGTGTGTGTGTGTGTGTGTGTGTGTGTGTGTGTGTGTGTGTGTGTGTGTGTGTGTGCGTGTGTGTGCGTGTGTGAGAGAGTGTGTGTGTGTGTGTGTGTGTGTCGCAGAGGCGGTTCTTAATGTAAGCACTTGAAGCACGGCTTACCAATATAAAAGCGACAAACGCGACATCCGAATTTAAACCCTTCATCCTGTTGACGTGATTCAGCTGTCTGTGTTGTCTGCTACTGGCGGTTCTTATAAAACTGGTTAAACAGCGACACCACAGTGGCTATCGAGAAACACTGTTTAACAGCGATGGTGAAACACGTTACTACAGCAAATGAAGCACAAATTCTAAATGACTTGGAGTCAATGGCAGAGAATCTGTTTTTTAATTGGCTTTCCGCCGATGCCCCGCCAGGTTTTGAAGCACATTTTGATTGTGCTCATACCAATAGCGCACCGGAAAATATGATTGACAGATGAGTTGATGAATCATAACTCGATCTGACACCTTACGTTTACATTGGATTCAGGAAGTAGAGCTCAGGCAGACGTGATGTTTACATTTTTGACTGAAGCCAGTTGCTTTTATGATAATCTCGAAGACTGACAACACATTTGAACTGCAATCAAAGTTTTCAAGAAACGTCTGTGTTTTGGATGTGGACAAATCATGGAGTAGAACTTTGGGACATATCAAGAAGAAACGAATGAATATGCAGATAACATGAACCACACACCGTCAGTTAGTTGAAGAGAATAGCTAAACGGCAGCACAATATGCCTTTCTTAATTAGCTATGATATCATATGGATTACAAACGGGAACGTGGACAATAATTTTGAAAACGTGTGGATTAAGTGAAAGTTTGGGATTTCTGCGGTCAAGACAGCATTTTAAGGTAAGGTTATATTTGTCCGCTGTAACATGTTTGGTTGTTGATGAAGCTTGCGGCTTAGGAACGGGTTCACTCGCTCATCCATAGATGGGTTCACTTCACAATTGTTCAGAAGGGCTGGTGTCTGTCTTTCCCGTAGCCTGTTTTCAAGTTAACGGCAGGCCTACGCAAGTTTTTGGCAGCTCTCGTGTAGGCTACAGTGAGTGGTTGCAACGGCATGCTCGTGGCCACTCTTGACTTCATTTCTATTACCGGTAGTTGTACCTAGCAGAATAAGAACCCTTTCTGGAATGATGACCGTCAGTGATGTGTTTTTCTGTTCAATGCATTGCTGTAAGATGCAACGCGAACATTTGGATTGTATTTTCAAGTCGTGGAGTGAAGGATGTCAAATGCAACGTGGTAGAATGACTTAGTAGCCTAGGGAGCTGTCTGAAGAGGTCAAAATTCACAATTTAGGAGCGTTTTTATTTTTTTAAAATCTCATCTGGAGGAGACCCCACTAGTTTGGCTTGGTTACAGAATTTGTGCTTACCAACATCACACCCCCCAAAACCGCCACTGGTGTGTGGGTGTGGGTATGCGTGTGTGTGTGTAAGAGAGTGTGTGTGCGCGTGTGTGTCTGGTCTGCTTCTGTGTCATGCAGTAAATGGTTCTGCCTTTTTTATATCTAAGTGTTAAGAGCGGGGAATACAGTAGATGTTTTTGTTCTCGTTTACTGAGTTCGAGTACATAATAATGTGCACCCTTCGAAAGTTGTTCTTATCACACCTTTATTTGTACAAGTTAATTACAGCCTTGGGCAAAAGCTTAAGCTTTTCATATATACAGGCATGCACGCACGCACGCACGCACGCACGCACGCACGCACACACACACACACACACACACACACACACACACACACACACACACACACACACACACACAGCAGAGTAAAGACAAAAATACTGCCTCCCTTACATCCCAACACAATTTGATGCATATGAACATTTAAATATTGTATTTACATAGGCTACATATATGTATGTACCGCATTAAAGGGGTATGCCATTATTTTGGGGCTTAATACAGTTAAAATCGTTGGCCGGGGTTTATGAAGGTGGTAAAGTGTCTTATTTTTCATGTTAAGCGTTAAGTTAGAAGAGGGAGTATGTAGCTAAGCTAGTGAAAGTCAATGGATCACTGTAGCATGTAGCATGCTACACAGATCCATTGACTTTCACTAGCTTACTGACATGCTCCCTCTTTTAACTCATCTTAAAGCAAGACAACGGCTTGCGTGACACTTTACCACCTTTATAAACCCTGGCCTGGTTGGACGTAGGAACATCGTCTCCAAGGACACGTGGTACTGTGCCAGGCAGAGGAGCAGGGACACGTGAACATGTGAAGGATGACCGGAAGTGTGTGTGTGTGTGTGTGCATGTAAAACCCTAACATGTTTGGCCCTTTTCTAGAACCAGGACGAATGGACCGGCGACTCCTATTGTATGTGGCAATGTGTGTGTCTGTGTGTATGAGTGTGTGTGTACATGGCCATCCTGGGATGCTGAAAGAAGACTGGGCCTGTGTGGTATGGATGGGTGTTTGTCAATGTTGTTTGTCTTGGCATGCATTAGTGGTGTGGATCGGCACTGCCCTCACGATCCGAATCGATCACGATTCGGGAGGTAGTAGATCCGATTCGATTCGATTCTATTAGATCCAATCCGATTCCGATCCGATTCGATTCTACAATGCATTGCAATGCATTACATTTCTACTGAAAAACAAATGTTCAGCCATGATGAGGAAATACAAGTAGTCAGATACTGAGCAACAACTTATTGGCTGTTTTCTGTATCAGTCTGTATCAGTCTTGCAATGTTTTGAAGTGTTTTTATTTAATTTAACATTCATTTGCTCCCGAAATATCCATGGAAGTAATTGAAACTTAAAAAAATTGCCGGATTGATTCTGGAACTTGCCGGATCTGGATCTGGATCGTCCATGCCCCGGATCGATTCGGATCGCCAAATCGATCATTGTTGACACCACTAGCATGCATGGACATATATGGACATGTGAGTGTTAAACTAATGAACAACAGGTAATGACGTAAAGACCTTGGGATGCGCGTGACAAGATAAGAAGATCCGGATGATTCCAGTTGCACACACAGAGACTATTTTTGTTTACATATTTTAGTATGCTATGTTATGAAAGTATGTTACTATATTATCATTGGGTTTAGGGAAATCCAGGGTTCATCTTTGTTGCCGTTAGGTTGAACCCGGGGTTCTGTGTTCTAAGTTGAACCCAGAGCTCTGTATTTTGGCTTCTATATTTTGTGCTTTATTCACTCTGTATTTGCTTAGTAATTTGTATGTAGATCAATAAATAATCTTTTCATTTGGACTGAATTTCAAGTTGTCGGCTCTACTCCTTTGGGTGCCTCCGGATCCAGCTGACAGGGTGGTAGGGCTGGAAAATCCAACAGTGTGTATGTGTGTGTGTGTGTGTGTGTTGGTTGTGTGTGTGCTGGTTGTGGTTTGTGTATTGCTGCCCCATATAAGTGGAAAAGAGGTCCAGGACGGTGATCTTTGAGAGTGCTTTATAATAAATTAGTTGATGCTCTCTGTTTGCTTTGTGTGGTGATGTAACGTCATCATTTATAACACTGAAGTGCCAGAAAATATGCACAAATGTGTGTGTGTCCGTGTGCGTGCGAGTGTTTGTGTTTGTGTTTGTGTGTGGGTCGGTGTCCTTGCAACAGACGTCCTTGTGTGTCATTCAGACGATTTTGGATTAATTCATTTGAGGTTCTTAATGAAAAACGAATAACATATTCAAAATATGAAAACATAAATATATGAATGCTGTGTGTGTGTGTGTGTATGTGTGTGTGTGTGTGTGTGTGTGTGTGTGCGCGTGTGTGTAAAATATATAAGTAAAAGTGATTTTGGAGGCTGGATAAAAACCAGATCATGATTTGAAAAGCAATTGGCAAAAGGACAGATATACCTATTTCACCAATCATCATCACCAACCTTTCTCTTGACCAAATACTACTTCTTTCTCTTCCTTCCTCCATTTTTTCGGAATCATTTTGCCTGCACCTATACGTCCACGCGTACCTTTTAACCATCCCTCTTTCCATCGCTCTCTTAATCCCCCCCACGTCTCTCTTCATCCATTGCTATTCATATTTTTCTTTCCACTTTCCCCTCAATCTCTATCGCACTTTCTCCCTCTCCTTTTCTGTCTGCATCCCTCTCTCATTGCCTTCCTCTTCCAGCTCTCTCTCTCTCTCTGTCTGTCACATTATCTCTTCCTCCATTTCTCCATGTCTCCCACCATCTTTTGTTCCATTCCCCTCTACATTTCCCGCTCCCTCACCCATCTCTCTGATCATATGATGGTATGACATAAGACAGCTGATATCCTGAAACACACTCATACAAGCATGCATGCACACACACACACAGACACACACACACACCCACTGGGCAGTCATGGGTGAGCGGTTAGGGCGTCAGACTTGCATCCCAGAGGTTGCCGGTTCGACTCCCGACCCGCCAGGTTGGTGGGGGGAGTAATCAACCAGTGCTCTCCCCCATCCTCCTCCATGACTGAGGTACCCTGAGCATGGTACCGTCCCACCGCACTGCTCCCCATGGGGCGCCACTGAGGGCTGCCCCCTTGCACGGGTGAGGCATAAATGCAATTTCGTTGTGTGCAGTGTACAGTGTTCACTTGTGTGCTGTGGAGTGCTGTGTCACAATGACAATGGGAGTTGGAGTTTCCCAATAGGCTTTCACTTTTTTTCGCTTTCACTTTCCATCTACACTGACCCTGCACAAAGTGCTTAGGCTCACCTTGGAGATTAGTGATGCTGTCTATCACCAACGCCCAGTCACTGAAGTGCTGAGTAACACACACACACACACACACACACACACATACACACACACACACACACACACACACACACACACACACACACACACAAGTGCACAGAGACTTAAAGGAGAAGTCCACTTTGTTGAACATTAAGACCATTTTCTGAGTGGTCTGCAATGTTTTAGAGTCCCCCTCAACGTTTATTTCATGTTTGCTGCAGTCTCTGTTATTTGGCTGATTATTGGCTGATTTGGCTGTTATTTGGATTTTACCTCAACCAGCTTTAGAATGGCCGTCTATGGGCACCTGCAAATCTGTTCTTAAAATCACCTTAAACATTTGTTTTCGAATGTCTACAGCTCACAAAGTGGTTAGGGGTGTTCACTAGCACTCCCTAACAAGTTTCAAGGCGAAATATGGCTTCTGTCATTTTTTATTTGCCATTTTGTGAAAGAAAGTGAAAGTGAAACTTAATTTACAAATTGCTACATAAAACACACATAAAGCACGACAGATGCCATATTTCGCTACAAAAATTGTTAAGGAACACCAGTGAATACTGCTGAACACTTGGTGAGTTGCATATTCTTGAAAACAAATGTTAAAGGTGATTTTAACCCTTTAACGCATAACATGGGTCTAAATAGACCCGGCTGAGTTTAAAATTTCTATATCTTTGTAAGAATACAATTTTCTTACTCAGCACTCCATGAATTCCTCAATTGACTTGTTTTTGTCCCTTAGATGACTTAATTTATTTTTATGCATCATAGCTTTTTGCGTGAAAACACTTTTTTGGTTACTACCCCTTTAACGCATAACATGGGTCTAAATAGACCCGCATTCATTTCCTATGTAATTTCATCACAAGCTTAATGTCTCTTAGCCATATTGAAAAAGGATGTTGATTCTTATACTAAAAGTCCACCTTTGTATCATCTATTAGTGGGGTCATAGGCATGTGTAATTTTTCTCAGTCATTTCAAATTGGTGTTAAAATTTGGTTTTCACTTCCAAGTTGAAGTTTAGGGTCTATAGAACAATTTGGGTCCGAGTGTCAAACACACAGATAACAAAATGGCCTGCGGGGGGCGCTCTAAAATATATAAACTGCTATAACTTTTTATTAGTTTAACCAAATTTAACATATGAGGCATGCATGGATTCAGCATTAAGAGGAGGAGCTGGTGAGCTAAGTATTTGGTTACTGGATTAAAGACACACTATGTCATAAACACACTTTTACCCTATGGACAGCAAAATTCAGGGTTTTTTTAAGATAAAGGGTGGAAATGCCCTCCAAGTTGCAATGAAACATCATTTATTGTTACAAGTTATTGTGAATAAAGCCTTTGATATCATTCAACTTGATTTTTTCAGAATATCCCTGAAGCACAAAGATACCCAGGATACCTATACGCAAATATGGCTGCATAAAGCCTATGTGATATTTAGGACCCAACTTGCAACTGAGTTTATGAATTTAGGATCATGAGTATCAACTTGTTTCAATCAAGCCATATTCTATTCACACATAAAATCACAAAAAAAACGTTATATCTGGAAGAAAATAAATCAATAATAATAATAATAATAATAAGACTGCATTTCCGGAGAGACAATGCTATTAGTATGCTTGCGGCTTAAGCACACACACACACACACACACAGAGCTGTTGTATACACACACAGAAACACGAGGGAAAGAGATACTGTAGAGGTCTGAGTGTGTGTGTGTGTGTGTGTATGTGTGTGTGTGTGTGTGTGTGTGTGTGTGCGTGTGTGTGTGCATGTATGGAGATGCTTCAGGTGCCTTTCAGCAATGGGTGGGTAGGGAGAGGTAAGGGTGGGTTTCGAACCTGCAACCCTCTGACAGACCAACACCCTACCCATTAGGCCACTGCCACTTACTGTATAGAGTGGCCACAGCAGCATATTAGGCCACGGTTGCCCAGGTGACAGCAGAGGTCTAAAGTTCTACAAGGCTGCATGTGTGTGTGTGTGTGTGTGTGTGTGTGTGTGTGTGTGTGTGTGTTAGTTAGGAAAAGATATGGATATTTTGGGAAATCTGTGAACTAATTTCTTACCAATAGATTTTTTTACCATGTGTTCTTACAGGTGTCTGGACACACCTCACAATTTATCCACGGCCAAATCCAATGGGAATTTCCGTGACACCCCGTCAAAGTTGGGGACATTTGACCACATTTGAACCCCGTTTTTGGTGAAAAACGGCAAAAAATGGCCTTGAATGTGTAGAAATGTTCTTTTTTCTAATCATATTTCCAAGTTGCATCCAATATCACCACTTGCTCTTCATTTCTCATTTACAGTATGACCTAAAACGGGGTTCAAATGTGGTCAAATGTCCAAAATGACCCCTCAATTGAATTCACTGGGTTAGTAATGTATGGAAAAATGTATTCATTTGTCTCTGTATGTAGTTCACTTCAGAAGTTATGACCCATTATGCATCCTTTCCCCCCAATCTGCCGTGCTCCAATTTTTACATAGGCCTCTGTGCACCTCAACTTTGACGGGCTGTCACAGAAATTCCCATTGGATTTGGCCGTGGATAAATTATGAGGTGTGTCCACACCTATAAGAACACATGGTAAAAAAATCTATTGGTAAGAAATTAGTTCACAGATTTCCCAAAATATCCATATCTTTCCCTAACTATGTGTATGAATGAAGATTCTAACGGTGACAGTTTGGTAGTCAATAGCTGAGTAATATGTGCAGCCTTATTTTTACGCTGTCATATCTCCAGTTGTCATTTGCCAGTTGTCAGATGATATCGAAACACAAATTGCACAACCCTGCTCTTCATGTCAAAGCTGAGATCACTTTTCTAGGCCAAATGGTTCAGTCAAAAAATGGACATATTCAGGCCTATGCGCTGAGCTGTTCACACATTTGTTTGTAAGTGAATGGGGTCACATCATAGGGATTTTAAAACTGCTCTCTTTGAAACATTTTTAAGAGTTGGCTTATGATCTTCACACAGTTTGTATTCAGAGCCAAGACCTCTCTGACAATGCCTTTACCTAGTCGATACCTTGTTAAAAACCCCAGGACAGGTCACCTCTCACTCTAACTGCCACAGTTTGTGACATCATCATCATCAATGAGGGGGAAAACAGAGAGAAAACTGAGGAAAAACAAGTCTGGTGAACGAATGAAAGGGGGTAGGCCAGCGAAAAATTACCCTGAGCCCTTTTCGAGCCGTTCGTTTTGGCACTCGAACCGTGTCTCTATCTCGAACGCTGCAACGATTCAAAGCCGCCGTACTAATGAATGGCGATTCCCATATGCCGAGGTGAATGGGAAAATGTAGAATAATAATAAACTTTTGATGAAGAACTAGTATGCTTTCCCGCAAGCATACTAAAACTGTCGGAGAACAATTAGTATGCTTGCTGGGGGCAAGCAGAGGCCTTTGGCAAGCATACTAAATAATACTATAGGACTATTTCATACATGGTAGACACAATCATCTGCTCTGGGAACTGTCCATTTGTTACCAGCGTAGTTGACAGGAATGAAAACCAGCGAGAACCAGCCAGAAATGCCTGCCAATCTGGTAACAAATGAACAGTTCCCAGATTTGGACTACACTACCAAAGATGCAGTTGCCAAAGATGTATTCCAACTAGAGGTGAAGTGCAGCTGTACTAGTACTTGTACAAATAGACCTGCCAGATCTCGGTGCAAGTGCATGAAGGCAGAGTTAAAGTGCACACGTCTGTGCAAGTGCACATGCAATTTCTAAGACTGACCACTGACTGTTTTTGCATCTGTTCTCTGTCATAGTTATTGTATTGTATTGGAATAAATGTTAGCCCTATGGTCTTCTGTTTGCTTTTTGAAGGCAGGAAAAAATGATGTTCCCCATAGTTTTATCATCATTATTATTATTATTATTATTATTATTATTATTATTATTATTATTATTATTATTATTATTATTATTATATTATTTAATTTCTTCCAGATATACAGTGTTTAAGTTGTGAATAAAATGATGGCTTGATTGAAAAAAAGCTGGTACTCATGATCCTAAATTCATAAACTCAAAGTTGCAAGTTGGGTGCTAAATATCACATAGGCTTTATGCAGCCATATTTGTGTATAGGTATCCTAAGTATCTGTGTGCTTCAGGGATATTCTGAACAAATCAAGTTAGGTGATAACCCAGACTTAATTCACAATAACTTGTAACAATAAATTATGTTTCATTGCAACTTAGAGGGCATTTCCACCCTTTATCTTAAAAAAGCCAGAATTTAGCTGTCCATGGCCCAAAAGTGTGTTTATTACATATTGTGTCTTTAATCTGGTAAACCAATACTTAGCTCACCGGTTTCTCCTCTTCATGCTGCATCCATGCATACCTCATATGTAAAATTAGGTTTAACTAATCAAAAGTTATAGCAGTTTATATATTTTAGAGCGCCCCCCGCAGGCCATTTTGTTATCTGTGTGTTTGACACTCGAACTCAAATTGTTCTATAGACCCTAAACTTCAACTTGGAAGTGAAAACCAAACTTTAACACCAATTTGAAATGACTGAGCCTATTACGACCCCACTACTATGGAGTATTAACTCCCAACATCAATACTTATTTTAAATACTTGATGATTATTCTTTGATATAGAAGTCATTTTATATAACTATATGATATTTAGACACATGGGTCTAAATAGACCCGCATTCATTTCCTATGTAATTTCATCACAAGCTTAATGTCTCTTAGCCATATTGAAAAAGGATTGTGATTCTTTTACTAAAAGATCAACTTTTTGTCATTTATGGAGTATTAACTCCCAACATTAATACTTAATTCAAATACTTTATGGTTATTCTTTGAAATAGACATCTTTTTATACAATTATATGATATTTACACACATGGGTCAAAAATGATCCACATTCATTTTTTATATACACTGTGTGCAGAATTATTAGGCAAACATGTTTTTTGACCATATTGTCTTTTTTATGCTTATTTTCCAACAGGAATCTATATGAACTTGAAAACCTATCGGATTTAAGCATTCCAGGCCATGCATATTTGTATAAAAATATGGGGCTGTGGTCGAAGGTGCCCAACACCTTATATCAGGTGTGCATAATTATTAGGCAACTTTGTTGTCTTCTTGGAAAATGGGCACCAAAATAGATCTAACAAACTCTGAAAAGTCGATTAACAATTTTGAAGTCTTCTAGAGGGATGTGGCTGTCGTGAAATTGGCAAGACGTTGGTCACTTTACCACAGAATTATGAAATGCATCATTACAAAGTCATCAGTCTCGTAAGAAATGTCACTGCCAAAAATTGAGAAGAACCTTTAGGGTGGAGCTACAAAAAAGCATTACCCTGCAGTCCTATAATATTACACAACAGAAACCTACACCGAGTGTCCAGAAGAACAGGGCATTGAGCACTCAGAGATATGGCCAAGGTAAGAAGGGATGACACTAGACAAGTTAATTAAGTCAAGACTGGGTCAAAAATACCTGGGGACAGAGTTTTCAAAGTTAGGCCTATTATGGACTTGGGAAAGTGACTCTTGACAGACGAGGTGGATGAGCCCATGGCTGGATCATTGAGTGGAAGACATTTGCATCTTTTGAAGACCATGGTATTTCTGCTGTACTTTGCTGGTATTTGAGTGGAACTCAGGAACTCATGTAAGTGTGCACATTGCTGATCTAGCCATAGACTCATCTACCTGGTCCATTAACAGTCACCTTCACTAGTTCATAAAACCATTGAAAAAACTGTCTAAAGACATTTCTTGACCCAGTCTTGACTTAAGTTTCTTGTTGAGTGGTCTTCAGGTTTCAGCCTGTTTTACCTTGGCCATGTCTCTGAGTGCTGAATACAATGTTCTTGTGGACACTCAATGTAGGTTTCAGTTCTGGAATATAACAGCACTGCAAGTAATAGTTTTGTGGTAGTTTCATCTTCAATTCTTCTAAATCTGGCAGTGACTTTGTGAGCTCATGTCATGTGACACTGATGGCTTTGTAACAGTGCTTTAGATGGATGTGACCAATATTTCAAGACAGCCACACCCCTCTGGAAGACATCAAAATTGTTTATAGTATTTTTGGAGTTTGTTAGATGTCTTTTGTGGCATATTTTCCCATAGGAGAGCAAAGTTGCCAAATAATTATGCACATTAATTATGCCCTGATATAGGCTATTGGGCTCCTCTGATCACACCGTCTCTTATTATACAAATATGCATGACCTGGAATGCTTAAATCCAATAGGTCATGTGGCAGTGGTCAAAAACTGTCCGCAGTTTATTTGTTCCTGACTGGAATCCTTTTAAATATATTTTAGCTCCTAACATGAAACACTTCAGACTTGCTATGTCAGCAATAATGGAGGAAATTATTTGTGTGTTTATTTATATAAAATACAAAAAATAACACCCATTTTGTGCATTAAAAACAGCCTAAATCACAACTTTTAATCCATTAGCTATTAAAATACATTAATTGTGGAAGTTATAATAGTGAAAGATTTAGACTTCCATTAGAAATTAATGCGGGCCATTTTCGATCCACGTCTAGAAATTAGTGATTTAATTCCAAATTCATGTTAATTTGTAAAAAAAAAATAAAAATACTTTTTTGAATTAAGGACCACCTATGTAATTACTTTAAGAAGAGTTATGGGATAAAATGTGTTGGTTTTAGAAGTTGTGTGAGAGAATACATGATTAATGCTCAGAAATACATTGGAAATGAATGCGGGTCTATTTAGACCCATGTTATGCGTTAGTGTGAGTCCAATGGCTTATGCATTAAAGGGTTAAGAACAGAGTTGCAGGTGCCCATAGAAGACCATTCTAAAGCTGGTTGAGATCAAATCCAAGTAAGCCAAATAACAGAGACTGCAGCAAACATGAAAAAAAAACGGCGAGGGAGACTCTAAAACATTGCAGACCACTCAGAAAATGGTCTTAATGTTCAAAAAAGTGGACTTCTCCTTTAAACATAACTTTCACAGTCCGCTAGTATCTGCACCAAGAATGACATGCAAAAACACACACACACAACCATGTCTCTCTCTCTCTCTTTCTCACTCTCTCTGATTCATTCACACATAACCAGTCTGCACTCCCCACCTCCATATAGCCACAAAGAGAGAGAGAGAGAGAGAGAGAGAGAGAGAGAGAGAGAGAGAGAGAGAGAGAGAGAGAGAGAGAGAGAGAGATACCAAGGGATGCTACCACTCACACACAAAGGCCAGGTGTCCAATGTGACATTTAATTACCTGCGCTCCTCGTTTGTCTCATTTGGGAGGGGGTGTTGTAAGTGTGTGTGCATGTGTACATCCATGAGTGTGTGTGTGTACATGTGCAAGTGTATGTGTGTGTTTGCATTTGTGTATGAGTGTTTGCTAGACAGAAAGAAAAATGCATTTGAAGCAAACTTGTTCTGTTTGAATAACTACATTTTGCACGCTTTTCAATAACCCAAATTCTATCCATTGTCGCTGTGTGTGTGTGTGTGTGTGTGTGTGTGTGTGTGTGTGTGTGTGTGTGTGTGTGTGTGTGTGTGTGTGTGTGTGTGTGTGTGTGTGTGTGTGTGCGTGTGTGTTATTAGACAAATGGAAACAGAAGGCACAAGTTGTGTGTGCCGCAAGGGAGAAGACACCAGGTATGGACACTTTAAAGTATTTGTTGTGAAGCAGAATGTCTTCTGGACAGGCAGAGCATGACAGACATACATCACTGGATGGCAGGGTTCAGGAGAAGGGCACCAGAGGGAAAGGGGAGGAGAGAAGAGGAGATGAGAAGAGAGGAGAGCAGAGCAGAGCAGAGGAGATGGGAGGAGGAGAGAAGAGGTGAAGAGAGGAGAGGAAATGAAAAGAGAGGATAGAATAGGGTAGAGGAGAGGGGAGGAGGTGAGGAGAGGAGAGGAGAGATGAATTGAGAGGAGAGGAAATGAGAAGAGGAGAGGAGGGGAGGGGAGGAGAGGTCGGGAGAGGAGAGGAAATGGGAAGAAAGGATATGAGAGGAGAATAGAGGATGGGAGAAGTGAAGGGAAGGGAGTAGAAAGAAAGAGGAGAAAAGAGGAGAGGAAGCAACCTTCATTTGTCTGTCTCTGTCTTTCTCTCTCTTCTTGTTATTGTTCTCATTCTTTTCACTACCTTCTTTCCTCCCCCTCCCCCCACTCTCTCTCTCTCGCTCTTACTCACTCACTCACTCTCTCTCACACACACACACACACACACACACACACACACACACTCACACACACACACGCACGCACGCACACACACACACACACACACACACACACACACACACACACACAGAGCCTCTGTCAAGTACGTGCTGATGACATCTTCAATAGGCCATAAATCAACATGTTTTGCAGGTCTGAGGATGACACGCAAAGTCAAGGTGTGGGGGTGCATGGTGTTTATCAAAGACACACACACATGCACGCACGGGCACACACACACACTTGCATGCACGCACAGTCGCACACACTTGGCCGCATGCACACACACATACACGTAAATACGCACACACTCCACACTCACGCACGCACACACACATACAGTATGCATGCACTCACACACACACAACGTGTGCGTGCACGCTCACACACACACAACGCTTACACACGATTGTCACACACAGAATGGATACACACAATCACATCCACAACTAATTATAAATAGGCCTACATACACAAAAAACTAGGTGATATTCCCCTGGTGTCACAAAAAAGAAAGGCAGTGTCATAACATTGTTATCGTGTGTGTGTGTGTGTGTGTGTGTGTGTGTGTGTGTGTGTGTGTGTGTGTGTGTGTGTGTGTGTGTGTGTGTGTGTGTGTGTGCGCATGTGTATGTGCATGTGTGTGTCTGAGTTAATTTCATCATCTTTTTTTTAATTAAGTCGTAGACTTAGTCACATTGACGAAAATCAATTTTAGTCTTTGTCATATTTAGTCATTGCCTTCCCAAGTCTTAGTCTTAGTCTAAATGGCGAAAATGAATTTTAGTCTTGGTCAAATTTTAGTCATTTTTGTCAACACTGTACATACTAGAACTTCTCCAAACACTGCTTCTCTTTTTAACAAATATAATCACACTGTACAGAATAAAACTTCTCCACACACTGCTTCTCTTTTTCTCAATTTTATTTATATAACACTGTGCAGAATAGAACTTCACACACTGCTCCTCTTTTTACCATATATTACACTGTACAGAATAAAAAAAAACTTCTCCAACACAGATTCTCTTTTTTACATATCACACTCTATTGAGTAAAAAACCTTTTTTACATATCACATTATACAGAGTAAATCCTTCTCCAAACACTGTTTTTTTGTATCACACTGTACAGAGTAAAAAACTTCTCCAAACATTGTTTCTCTTTTTTTAACACTTATCATCACACTGTACATATTAGAACTTCCCCACCTCCCATTCTATGTTTAAAGGGACACTCCACCCATTTTGCATTAGGCTTTCCATTGCTAGACACCCAGTCATACTTTTGAATGGTCTTGCAAAAATCTCTCAATTCCCCCTGAGATAGGAGAAACCCGCATTCATCTCTTAACACTTCCTGTGTCAATGATGTAAAAATGGTCATTTTGCATCATCGACATAGGAAGTGTAAGAGAGGTGGATTTCTGTTGAGACAACAAGCCTTTTTCCCACCTTTTCAACCCCACCCATAGGGGGTTGGACCTAATGCTCTAACAGACCTATCACAGATCAGTGTCCCAGTGCTTTTGAAATCACTGGCATTGAGGCTCCGGTAAGCAGTGTTGCCAGATTGGGCTGTTTCCCACCCAATTGGGCTGCTTGGGATGGCCGTCTGCGGGTAAAAATGGCATTTTACAGGAAAACTCGCCCAATCTTTCCCATCGACATCAATAAATTTGGGCGGGATTTAGTGCTTCCAGGCGGGATTTGAGCATTTTTTGGGCTGGAAATCATCAGCCTCATCTGGCAACACTGCCAGTAAGTCACTGGCATAGCTGGAAAGGAGAAGCTGGACCACACTGCAGCTTAGTTTTCAAGACTTTATTTTGTGCACACACCCGACCAACGTTTCTGTGTTGCTACACCTTCTTCAGAGTCAAATGATAGCAAGAGAGAGACACACATTTCAAGACTTGACATTCACAGGTGATCCCACTTGGTTTGGCTAAATTGGTCTCATCTCATTGCAGGTAATTGACCCCACCCCTCAACACCAGGACAAGATTGCAGACAATTAGACAGAGAGGCTTCGTAGAAAGGCATTTTGGATTCATACTCTAAATTAGTGGAGCCTCAGGGCATAAATGAGGAACACAATATGTCTTGCTCTCTGTAACAAACTGTTCCAGCATTGCGGCTGTGGTCTTGTAATAATTGTAGCTGTGGTTTTATTGACAATGTTCTTTGTGTATTGTTTTTTTCACTTTTTTATTTTGTTTTGGGAAGTTGGCAAGCTGTCTAATTGTCTACAATCTTGTCCTGGTGTTGGGGGGTGGGGTCAATTACCTGCAATGAGATCAGACCAATTTAGCCAAACCAAGTAGGATCACCTGTGAATGTCAAGTCTTGAAATGTGTGTCTCTCTCTTGCTATCATTTGACTCTGAAGAAGGTGTAGCAACACAGAAACGTTGGTTGCGTATGTGCACACAATAAAGTCTTGAAAACTAAGCTGCAGTGTGCTCCAGCTTCTCCTTTCCAGTGATGTCTGTCCCACTGTGATGCACCTGCAAGCAGGGTTGCCAGATGAGGCTGATGATTTCCAGCCCAAAAAATGCTCAAAACCAGCCTAGAAGCTCAAAATCCCGCCCTATTCTATTGATTTCTATGGCTAAAATTGGGCGGGTTTTTCTGCTAAATGCCATTTTTACCCGCACACGACCATCCTAAGCAGCCCAATTGGGCGGGAAACAGCCCAATCTGGCAACACTGCCTGCAAGCTGAGGGAGGGATGATGCATAGGGTCTTTCTCAAATGCAAGGCCAGTGTCCTTCCAAGTGTATCAGCCTAATTAGTCACGCCCAGTGATTGGATACCCTTTATTAGTCCCAAATAACTGGGTGTGGCCTGTGGAACTTGAGCATTGCAGTGCATTATGGGGATTGTTGTCACAAATCCACAAGCACTAAAAGTCATTTTCTGCCTTTTCTTGGCCAAGAAGGCACCAAATTAGAAATGTATGTTACTATTCTACTATAAATATGACCCACTTTCAGTAACATATTCATGTCTCCACCGGTGGAATGCCCCTTTAACGTGTATAAAACCAGCGCTGAGAGTAACGGCGTTAGAGTATAACTGCATTACTAACGGAGCCTCATTTTGAGTAACGGAATAATTACTTTATCCATAACTGTAACCCCGTTACCATTACTCAAGAGGTAACATGACGCACTACAATTGTATGAATTGCAGCGCCAGTGTGACCTGGCTGCTGACAAAATCTAGGAGCAAATGGCACCGCCGCATAAATCTGTACCAAGTCGGCTTTTTATATGCTCACATTCACCCTTTACATGCATGAGAACAAAATAGCTGAACGTGATTTGCTAAAAAAGTTTTAAGTGGGCGGCGTGTCAGCTATGCTCCCACGCGCGTGAACACAAGTCATTCTACAGAGTTCACAGGGAGCGCAGAGATAAAGAATAGAAGAGACGGCAGTAAAGCCGCGAGGTTGCATGTTCCAAAGGTAAATACCAGAATCATTTCACGTTAGTTGCAGTCAAAGGCAATAATGTTTATATCCAAACTATACTGTGCCTGGGAAACAAAGTTATGTCCGTAACGAGCGACTCTAATTTCACTAAGCACCTCTCAATATCGCATGGTGACACACTTCCAATCCCCGCACAGCTAGTTTCAGCTGTAGTGAAGAGGGAGACGGAGGCAAGCCAAACCTGATTTCTCAGGACACGAGTGAGCTCAACAAAATAATCGCCAGGTATGTGGTTGAAAACATGTTGCCCCTATCCACTGTGGGGTCATAGTTCTTAGGGGTTCTAATGAGCACATCCCTAAAAACGTTGTGAAGATGGGCTAATTGTTAGTAGCATCTTAAGCAAAAATAACATCACAGCCAAAATAACATCAAAGAACAAGGATGAAAACACCATTTAATTGTTATTTCGTTTCTCTGACATTTTAAGCACAAAAAAGTAACGCAAAAAATACTTTTCCTGGTAACTAGTTACTTTTATAGTGAAGTAACTGATACTTGTAATTCGTTACTTTTTCAAAGTAACTTTCCCAGCACTGTATAAAACTGAACCATTCCATCCCTTAGCCAGCTTTACTTTCTCCATCTCCCTATACTCACCTGACCATCCTGACCATCCTGAGAAAACAGAGCCAATCTCGGGTCAGTGTATCCTTTGCCCTGTTTCTTTTCCCTCGGCTGAGGTCACCAGTAATGCTAAAAACGCATTCAACAAATGTTTGAGATGCTGGCATTGCCAGAAGGTCAAGGGCAATAGGTCTTAGCGTCTGATAAGCAGTAGGATCCTGTGCATCCTAACAATGAAAAGCACTCTCTTTATTGATGGGCTCAGAAAGCTGCTCCTTGTACTTAAGTTCTTCCTGTATAAGTTATGTCACTAGGCTGCCATCTTGTTGACGCCTTCCGGGTGCTATTTCACGATTAGTGAGACCAGATCTGAGAGTCAATGGGAAAAATTAATGGGGAAACTGAGTATAGGACGGGAGGGAAGCCAGCGGTTGTGAAAACCATATGGTTGAAACCACCGTGAAAACTGATCAATCTAGACTACTTTGTTGTGTCATACGAGTCAAAATAAAGCTTTTTAAGCCACTTTTCTCTCATTTTTTTTGACAGAGCGCAGGCGCAGTAGTTCCATAACGGCACGAGAGCAATGGCTTTTCACAACTGAGCATGCGCAACATTTGGCGTGCGCCGATGCAGCCAGATGATTGGATCAATGGCAACGCAGCTCAGCAGGCACGTTGGCTCTTGTTACCAGAAAGGCGGGAGATGTGCGGGTAGACGCCATATTTGCGTTACGAATCTTCACCGTTAATTTCTATGGACGCGTACACCATTGACCGGTGTCCTCTTACCTAAACCATCTCTGCCTGTACTTCCTAATGTCATCTAGAATACTGGGCTTGCTAGGCTTCGGCTGGCTAGTACCTTTGGATAGGAATCTATAACTTGGTCGCTTGCCATGGGATTGGGAAGTTGTTGGTTGTCCTAGTAAAGCTTCTGCGTCGTCTGCTTCCTCTCGTATTGCTGGTGGTGAAAGTATGTGGGAAATGTAAGTCACTAGCTCATTCACAAGTTCCAGGGCCCTCGTTTATCAAGCGCTCTTACGAACAGATCTGTGTGTTAAGCGTGTGTGCGATCCTTCCTGAGCAAAGTTTGGGATTTATGAACATGTACTTGAGCATAGAAATGTGCCTGAATCTACTCAAACCACAGACCATGCTTGCACACATTAGTGGTAGAATTACGAAACTGCAAATAGTGTTGATCGGTGTGATGGGGAATATCACAATGCTCAATTATAAAAATTACCCCTACAAAAAAAAATCAATTGTTGCATTACAGTATGTCTATCGGCATTTGGGTCTGTGTACCCCATGTAATTCCGAAGCACGGAGTTAACTGCACTGCATTAAACCTATCTGGCGTTCATGCATTTCTTTCTTTTTTTAAGTAAGTTTTTTGGGCTTTTGGGGCCTTTATAATAGTCAGGACAGTGTGAGAGGAGACAGGAAATGGGCAGGCGAGAGATATGGGGTAGGCTTCTAAGCAGGTTCAGATTTCCTAAACATATACAGCTCCAGGCCTTTTTTTTAGAATAGCGTGAAAAGGTTGATTTATTTCCATAATTCCATCAATGATGTTAAACTGTCATGGATTGTAGATTCATGGCCCAGTTTTTTTAACTATTCCAATCATTCATTTTTTTCTTTTTATATACGTTGGCTTTCCAGCTCAAAAAAACCATGAATTGGGGAATTCGCATCATTAGAATATTGTAATAAAATCACATTTTTCTTCAGCAAAATTCGGGTCACATTAAATCAGTTGAAATTTGGCTACTTTCTACATAACATGCAATGGTCAATACTTGGTTAGGACATTCTCTGTCTTCATAATGGCCATGATGCCGGTTTAACATTGAAGTCAATGGCAAAAACAGTGCATGGGAGTTGTGGAAGCCCAGATATCCTTGATGCTTTGCTGTCAGCTGTTCTTGTTTGTTGACCTGCTGCCCCACACTTCACTCTTCAATATACCCTAGTAGAAGTTTCCATGCCACTGTTTTGGCACTAACTCACGCAGTTTAATTCTAAATAACCAGAAATGAAACCCCATTGAAAATGAATGGGGTTTTATTTCTGTTGAGCATTAGAATTAAACTGGTGAGTTAACACCAAAACACTAGTGGCATGGAAATCTTCGGGTATATTGAAGAGTGAAGTGTGGGGCACCAGGTCAACAAACAAGAACAGCTGACAACAAAGCATCAAGGATTTCTGGGCTTCCATAACTCCCATGCACTGTTTTTGCCATTGACTTCAATGTTAAACGGATATAACAGCGGATAAAATGCAGAGAAAATGTCTGCACAGAAGTGTCAAAATGTGGAGGTATGTAACTGGCATTTCCCAACCTACTGCAAGCACTAGTAGCAATACTGACAGTAACGATGTAGATGTCGATAGAAGGGCGATGCGTCAGTTTAATGAGAAGTGGTGACTAGGGAGAAACTGACTTTTTTACAGTAAGACATCCAATACTATGCACTGCGAAGACTGTAAAAAATATGGTAATGAAAAAGTGAAAGGGCTGTCATTTGCATACCTGCCAACTTTTTTTTTTTTTTTGAGTAGCAACTTATCGCGCCGCAACAAATGCCTCCAAGTAAGAAAATGTGGTCAACACACCGCAACACTGGCCCATCTGAGAGGCAACTTTGTTTTCCATAGCCTGCCCTACACCTAGGCTTGCCAAATGTCAATGGGGAAAATATGGGACACTTCATTCAGGCATGGGGTGTGGGGGTCCTCCCCCAGAAAATGTAACTTTTCTTAGATGCAATTTCCTGCATTTTAGCCTAACATCCTGTGCATCTGGCAAATAGTTAATTTCACCAGATTCTCTTGCTCTTTGCAGTACTTTGAACTACTTCAAATAAATACCAATAAAATGCTATGATGGCCTAGTGTGTTGGAATTCAGGGCTCTAAATTAAGTTTATTGATCACCAGCCAATATGGCTGTTAATCTTACTAGTCAATACCATCAGTCTGGTTAGTAAGTGGCTAGTAAGTTATCCTATCTACCAGCCAAACAGAGCGTTTGGCCAGTTGGGGGGGTGGAATTGAGTATGACATTGAGGCATTTGCTGGGGGGAGTTTTGGCTGTAGAAGGTACATATAGGGAAATTTATAATTTGATTAGCTACATATAATACCAAGACATTTCACTGATTTGTATGAATGACAAAAAGTTGAATTTCAACGATTACAGCATATCCCCAATATTAATGAATGGTGATGTCACCTACTATGAAGAAGCATCAGCAGATTGTAAAGAAAAAGACTGATGTTATCTAGGATAGGATAATATGTAAGGGTTAACGTTCGGCGAGAAGGTCGCTACCGTGGAATAGCAGCACGACAGAGAGAATCTTTAGACCCCGACGCGGAGCGGAGGGGGTCTTGTTCTCTCTGAAGTGCTGCTATTCCACAAAGCGACCGATTCGCCGAAAGTTAACCCGCTTATTATATGGATATACTTAAATGATTCACACATGCGGGGACATTTCTTTAGACCTATTTAATGTTAAGATTGTTGCTGCGCAAAACAAAACAGTGCCGTTGTGGAACACCGCTAGGCAACAGCTAGGTAGGCTAGCCAGGACAACAAGTGTTGTCTATCGCAGCAGCTGATTAGAGTGACAAAAGACCGGACCCCCTGCGGAGTGATATGAAACATTCGAATTAGCCACTAACTTGTATACAAGCCAGTGGCTTTAGCAGTGAACGTCTTGTTGCCATTGACAGCGGTAGCCAGGACAACGGATGCTGTCTATCACAGCAGCTGATTAGAGTCTTGTTGAAAAGTCGCTTTAGCAGTGAAAAGTCATGTTGCCATTGACAGCGGTCTGTTATAGACCAACCCGTCTGTTATCGAAAAATAACAGACGTCCGAACGTTGGGGAGCCCCGTTGAAATGAATGGAGCATTCGACAGATGACGTCACAACCATATAATATGAGGTTAATATTATTACCTTGGGGGCTAACATCAAAATTATTAGTTCATTCAGTACAAAATGTGTCATGTGGCACTACTGAGGGGTGGGGGCATGGCTAATGGCCATTGCTCTTGGAACTTCCAGGAACTTTTGAGGGGCATGCACGCAGCACGCTTCTCCCTCATCTGCCACCACGAGTTGGTGATTGTTCACTCTTAGGCACATGATAGGAGAATAGATTGTATAGACCATACGTGATTACGGATAGCCGTGGAGTCGTGCAAATTTGGTATGACACGACAATAGTTACACCTGTTCACAGAATGCGCCTCTATTACGGGAGAAACGTAGCCTATTCCTATGACTTAAGGTGTCATGGTAGGTTACGGGTGTGCTCTGAGCACACGGATTAGCCAACCGTTAAAACAATCGCTTTATTTTCCAGTTAAAATGATCCGACACGAAGGGAACCCGAATTTAGTTCGCTGCTAATCTGCTAATTTTTAGTCAGCCAGTCGACCACATTTTCTCACACGGAAGTAATCTTGTTTTGGTCCAATATCAAAACAAACATCGACATATTGCTGTCCAAAAGGCGAAACGTTGGATGAACCATTATGTTTAGGACGACAGACCTCTGACTTTATTTATTTTCGTAAGTTAACGAATTCAGCAACTGAATGCAAATACGCTACCCTGTTCAAAGCCCATTTACCTTTGAAATGGTCATTTAGACAGTGCTCGCTTCCAAAACTCCAGTACCATCAGTACCAAGATGGATAATATATGAGGACAGGAGGAGGACACTTGTGTAAGATATTCTAAGAATATTTATTATCCAGTCTCTCTGCTTGTTTCCCAGCAAACTTTCTATCGGCAGCTGATGCTTCTACTGCAGCACCTCGGAATGTTTGTAGAGCTCTAGCCCCAACACATGAAGACCTCTAAACTAGCGCTCTAATTGGTCAATATCCCCCCCACACACACGTTGGCCAATGGAAAGTTGCAAGCAGACCCATATCTACAGCTGTCTGGTTGCAAGTCTACAGAGAAATTTGTAAGGGCTCGTGAACACACTTTACTTTCGGTTTTTCTCGTATTTAGAAGTGACAGCGCAGTAGTTTGATGTCAAAATTTGTAGCTTCTACACAAAATGCGTAATGGTCGGCAGGTATGCATTTGTAGCTGGTACCAGCAATTTTAAAGTTAAAGCTGTGAAAAACCACAAAACATCAAATGCGCACCTAAATACGTTAAAAATCAAACGTGCCAAGACGGATGGATGTCAAGACAGCGTCGCCATGAAGTTCATGGCTGTCATGAAGACAGCTGAGCTGGAACGAACGGAGTTGTTAATTCGAACGTCCACGGGATCGGAAAGAAGAGTCTACCCTTCACAGACTACGTGTGGCAGTGCGAGTAAGTAACATTAAACTTTTTTGTATGACTGTGATGCCCTGGTAGGCATAGTAGTGTTTTCTCTGTCTGAGTCAACAGGAGTGGTGTGTGTGGGCGGTCCTCCGTGATTCTGAACGGTGCCACCGGTCGATGGGTAGAGCCATTTCCAATTTAAGCTGGCGTGCCACTTCCAGCATCCTCTCTCCTTGAGCCCGGCACTCCAGATGCTCCGCTTGTCTTTAGTCCGTTAGTAGCCCCATACGACTTCTGTTGCTGTCGATCAACATTGACGAAGCACGTGAGCGAGAACTTGTTGTCACGATGTGGGTGTTATTAAAAACAGCTCATTTAAAGTCGGCCACAAATATGAACGAGACGATGAGCTCCCACCGGTTTGCTCTACTAACACACCACGTGTGAGGAGTGGGGGGACAGGCAGTGAGGAGGAGCTGAAGTGGGGACCTGCGCAAACTTGTGTAGAGGTGTGAGACAAGACCCATATACACACCGTGAGTGAGTTGTTGACCAACCAGTTCATGGGCACGTGACCTCAGAGGCAGTCCGCAGACGAGCGTGGAAGGGGATAAGCAACTGCAGAGGTTGCAAGATCTGACTGCAGTCGCATTCATCCCGCGATAGTTTGACACCATGTGACATGTCACCTCGTCGACGCAACATCACCGAAAGTTTGAAGTTTGACAGGAAATCTAACCGTCATGCAGCATTTTCATCCAGGGTGCATTGCTGTCTAAATGCGCATGCATGCATTGACGACATGTCAATCGCGCCTATTGATTACTTAACATGCAACACGCACCCACTACATTACCTTCATTAAACACCCGCATGCATCACACCACTGATTACTGATTTCCACCTACGTACAACTTAGCCTAGTTTTGTCATCAAATCTCGCTCTTCAGAAATAAATACAAAAAATATAATCATTCGCGCATGTCTCTGTCCCCGTTTATTTTCGCTCTGGAAATCATCAGCCTCATCTGGCAACCCTGCTTGCAGGTGCATCACAATGGGACAGACATCACTGGAAAGGAGAAGCTGGAGCACACTGCAGCTTAGTTTTCAAGACTTTATTTTGTGCACACACGCGAGCAACGTTTCGGTGTTGCTACACCTTCTTCAGAGTCAAATGATAGCAAGAGAGAGACACACATGTCAAGACTTGACATTCACAGGTGATCCCACTTGGTTTGGCTAAATTGGTCTCATCTCATTGCAGGTAATTGACCCCACCCCCCAACACCAGGACAAGATTGTAGACAGTAAGTGCATTCGATTTCACATCAACGCATGCATGCGCACATAGACAGCAATGCACTCTGGATGAAAATACTGCATGACGGTTAGATTTCCTGTCAAACTTCGAAATTTCGTCGACGTTGCGTTGACGAGGTGACATGTCACATGGTGTAAAACTATCGCGGGATGAATGCGGCTGCAATCAGATCTTGCAACCTCTGCAGTTGCTTATCCCCTTCAACGCTCGTCGGCGGACTGCCTCCGAGGTCACGCGCCCATAAACTGGTTGGTCAACAACTCACTCACGTGTGTATATGGGTCTTGTCTCACACCTCTACACAAGTTTGCGCAGGTCCCCACTTCAGCTCCTCCTCACAGCCGGTCCCCCCACTCCTCACACGTGGTGTGTTAGTAGAGCAAACCGGTGCGAGCTCATAGTCTCGTTCATATTTGTGGCCGACTGTAAATGCGCTGTATTTGATAACACCCACATCGTGACAACAAGTTCTCGCTCACGCCCTTCATCAATGTTGATCGACCGCAACAAAGTCGTATGGGGCTAATTAGACAGCTTGCCAACTTCCCAAAACAAAACAAAAAAGTGAAAAAACAATACACAAAGAACATTGTCAATAAAACCACAGCTACAATTATTACAAGACCACAGCCGCGATGCTGGAGCAACTTGTTACAGAAAGCAAGACATATTGAGTTCCTCATTTATGCCCTGAGGCTCCACTGGATTTAGAGTATGAATCCAAAATGCCTTTCTACGAAGCCTCTCTGTCTAATTGTCTGCAATCTTGTCCTGGTGTTGGGGGGTGGGGTCAATTACCTGCAATGAGATGAGACCAATTTAGCCAAGTGTTGCCAGATGAGGCTGATGATTTCCAGCCCAAAAAATGCTCAAAACCCGCCTGGAAGCACTAAATCCCGCCCAATTCTATTGATGTCTATGGGAAAGATTGGGCGAGTTTTTCTGCAAAATGCCATTTTTACCCGCAGACGACCATTCCAAGCAGCACAATTGGGCGGGAAACAGCCCAATCTGGCAACACTGCTTACTGGAGCCTCAATGCCAGTGATTTCAAAAGCACTAGGACACTGATTTGTGATAGGTCTGTTAGAGCATTAGGTCCAACCCCCTATGGGCGGGGTTGAAAGGGTGAGGAAAAAGGCTTGTAGTCTCAACCAAAGAGGCTTGAGACAAGAGGGCTTACCCACGTCATAACAGCGTAGTACGAAATGATGGTGAGGGGAGTGTGGAAATGTTATTCACTATGGAACAGGTCATAGGACAGCGTGAATGTCTGTCAGCTGTCCTTAATTACCCCCAGCAATTACTGCTGACCAACAGCTGCCGTTAATTGGCCACAAATTATCCATCATGGTGTCGCCCCCACTGACCATGTGCAAGGGAGTACGAAAATTGTATCCATCGCACCTACTGACCAATGACCATGCGCAAGGGAGTTAATTTTCCATCCACTCGTGTCCTCAGGCAACGCCCCCGTACTACACCGTGGCCAATACATTTCCCCCCGAGAGATTGTTCTTCTGTTGAGTTTCTTTGGTCTCAACAGAAATCCACCTCTCTTTCACTTCCTCTTACAATGATGCAAAATGATTATTTTTACATCATTGTAGGAGGAAGTGTTAAGAAGTGAATACTGATTTCTCCTGTCTCAGGGGGAATTGAGAGAGTGTTGCATGACCATTCTAAAGTATGACTGGGTGTCTAGCAAAGGAAAGCCTAATGCAAATGGGTGGAGTGTCCCTTTAATGTGGAGTTCATATGCGACTGTGATATGCTGCTTCTCAATGACGTTGCCAGATGGCCAGGGGGATGCATGATTAGTTTATTGTGCAAAACAGCTCTGTGGGCCTTTGCTTACAAGACGGAGCTGTTGAAGATGGATGGCTTATTGGTGACGTGCCTCCTAGGTGACCAAGGCTATCCGCTGAAACAATAGGCGCGATCGAGTTGTCGTCAACGCATGCATGCACATTTAGACAGCAATGCACCCTGGATGAAAATGCTGCATGACGATTAGATTTCCTGCGTTGACGAGGTGACATGTCACATGGTGTCAAACTATGCGGGTGTTTAATGAAGGTAATGTAGTGGGTGCGTGTTGCATGTTAAGTAATCAATAGGCGCGATTGACATGTCGTCAATGCATGCATGCGCATTTAGACAGCAATGCACCCTGGATGAAAATGCTGCATGACGGTTAGATTTCCTGTCAAACTTCAAACTTTCGGTGATGTTGCGTCGACGAGGTGACATGTCACATGGTGTCAAACTATCGCGGGATGAATGCGACTGCAGTCAGATCTTGCAACCTCTGCAGTTGCTTATCCCCTTCAACGCTCGTCTGCAGACTGCCTCCTAGGTCACGCGCCCATGAACTGGTTGGTCAACAACTCACTCACGTGTATATGGGTCTTGTCTCACACCTCTACACAAGTTTGTGCAGGTCCCCACTTCAGCTCCTCCTCACTGCCTGTCCCCCCACTCCTCACACGTGGTGTGTTAGTAGAGCAAACCGGTGCGAGCTCATGGTCTCGTTCATATTTGTGGGCAACTTTAAATGCGCTGTATTTAACACCCACATCGTGACAACAAGTTCTCGCTCACGTGCTTCGTCAATGTTGATCGACAGCAACGAAGTCGTATTCACCTAATGGCTCATGGCTCCACTAACTAGCCCGCAGACACAGCACGAGCAAGCTTACAAACGGGCCCACGCGCACACCAGAGTCACCATAGTGCGCGTGGTTGGTTTGCTGAAAGGTCGATGCATGTGCCTGTCAAGCACGGGTGGGACACTCCAATATCGACCCGAAAAGGTGTGCAACATTGTGACGGCGTGCTCTATGCTTCATAAGAGGCATCCCCCTACAGGAACCACCTAGACCAGACGACCCTTTTGAAGCTGGAGAGCCATGCACAGAGGCCATTGCCCCTGGTGCCATGTGGATGAGAGGAGGGATAATGCAAGGATTTTAGGCAAGTCTACCCATGTTAGCCGAATAATTTACCCAGTGTGTGTGTGTTGCACAATGACTGAGCTCAGACAGTTAGCACTTCACATTTTATTTATCATTTCGGATGTAAGAGGCAGTGGTTTTCAGCAAGGAGAGATAGATATATAGGAGGGCTTACTTACGTCAAGTCAAGTCAAGTCAAGTTTATTGTCAATTTCTTTACATGCACTGGTCATACAAAGAATTTGAAATTGCGTTTCTTGCTCTCCCATGCAGACATAGACTAATCTAGGTAAGGACATAGACAGTATAGACATAGACAGTACTCATACATGGACATAGACAGTATGGACGTAGACATTGCTCATACAGACATTTAAAGTGCAAGACTGGACAACAGAAGACTTGTAGAGAACATACATTAAGAGGAGGTATTTTGTTGTTCTTTTTCCTAAAAGTCCTTTATAGCGTTCTGACATAGTAATAGTAGCATTTGAAGAAATAAATAATTAAAAAAGGTTTTTATTTAAATACACCAGCAGCAGTATGTGTGTGTGTGTGTTTGTATGTGTTTTGTGTGCGTGTGTGTGTGTGTGTGTCATAACAGCGTAGTACGAAATGATGGCGAGGGGAGTACGGAAACTTTATTCTTCTTCTACGGTCAATATTGGAAGCATCAGGGAAGCATGCAATGCCACTTCCGCGAGGGTCAGAGTGTGTAACAGGTCATAGGACAGCGTGAATGTTTGTCAGTTGTCCTTAATTACCCCCAGCAATTACTGCTGACCAACAGCTGCAGTTAATTTGGCCACAAATTATCCATCATGGTGTCGCCCCCACTGACCATGCGCAAGAGAGTACGGAAATCACAGACATCATATATGAAGACTAGATACGTCATCGCGTATTTCAAGCACGTCCGCACAGGTCGGCCATATTAGAGCAGCCTAAACTCTCCACAGACCCTCCGTTACACCTGAAGTAAACTGAAGAGTTGAAACGTTGGGATACTTCAAAATGTATTCTGTTGCTTCGCTGAAATATTGACACGTGTTTATAAATGGTAGGGCTCCTTAAAACTTAAGTGTAGACTGGGGTAAAACGCCCAGGAGAGTAATAGGCCTATGCTTCCCACTTAACCTATTTGTCCAAAAAATTAGATAGACCTACAGCTAATACACATTTTAATCATTGCTGTGCATTACGTTGACGGCATGGATATATTCATTGCATCAAATTATAGACGACAGAGATGACGTACTAGAAGAGAGATGTGGCCTACAGCGCAACAAGTTAATTCTATCTGGATGGCTTTAGCGTCACGACTCATTTTGAACACAAGGTGGAGCTGTCGAAACCAAAGTAGAATGTAGACTAAAGTGAACGTTTATTTGTTATTTTACTGAAAATATAAAAGATTACTTTGTGCATTTGTTTATGGGGTCTATTTAATTACCTGAATAAGCCTACTGAATTATATTATACATGATTTTAGACCTCTGAACATTATAATATAATGTAATATAATATAATAATAATGCGGATATGCATCACTATGTAGTATCAACATATACTTTCATTTGGAATTTGTTATACTGTGTAAAAACCAACCCTTTCGAAAATCGAAATAAATTTGAGGGAATTATGGCCATCTGAAGAGTATACAACAATAAAACTCACTGCAACTGGTTGAGCCAGCCGGCTGCTCTAACATGGCCGCCATGCGCGGACGTTCGGCTTGCATGACGGGAACGCGGACGACGCATCTAGTCTTCATGTATGATGTCTGTGACGGAAATTGTATCCATCGCACCCACTGACCAATGACCATGTGCAAGGGAGTTAATTTTCCATCCACTCGTGTCCTCAGTCAACGCCCCCGTACTACATCGTGGCCAATGCATTTCCCCCCGAGAGATTGTTCTTCTGTTGAATTTCTTTGGTTTTCAGTGACTCACTGATATCGGTGAGCACATTTGTCAGATTCCCCAGTTGCCCATTGATGTCTCTAACTGCCCCAGCTAAGTTTTCTTGGTTTTGCAGGACTTCTTCTGTCAGTACACTTGGTGCCTTAAGCCGGGCATACACTGTGCGATATTTTCAGTCGTGGGTATTACCTAAGCTCCTGCTCACACTGCACGAGGAAATTTCGCGACATAAAAGTTCATATCTCACGACTCACGTCCTCACACTATACGAGCTGACGGTCGGATGCGAGCAGAATGGTTCGACTGTGCGACACGACACGCGTGTTTCCCGGGGCTGCAGAGGAGGGAACATGCGCACCTGAGGTAGAGATGAGGTCGCGATCAAGAGCGAATCACACGGCCTTACTGATTTGTGCATGTGTAGTGTCAAATTGGCTCGTAGCACTGCTTTAACTGTGCGATTTACCCACGAGGCAACCAGGATTTCAAACAGTTTTGATTTTCTTGTGACCCTGCGATTGCACGATCATGAGGCGAAATTGCTTGTCGTTACCCCATGTACACTTCACGATGCAAGACTCACGATTGACCTGCAATTGAGCAAAAAATCGCTCTGACTCCCAAAAAGTCGAGTGAGTGCCAAATCGGGGCAGAAGTCGCACAGTGTAAGCCCAGCTTTAGGCTGATGCACAGCAGAGGATGAGGATAATTCGGGCTCCCCCTGCACCAGCTCTACCACCTCGACAGAAGCGCAAGTGTCTGTGTAAAGAGACAGATGTGTTAAATGACAAGTTCAGTTTAAACGTTTATACAATAAATATGAATTCTGTGGCTCTATTTTTTTTTTCCAAAGAAATGTGTGCAAATATTGCTTATCTTAATCTTGGTCATGTTGTGCCTCACTGTTTGACCTGGTCACTGTGGGTTCTAAGAGGTCAGTGTCGCCGGCTGCACAGCTTAAACCAGAGCATCCGGAGTACCCAATAATGGCTGCAACTTGTTCGTCCCAGGCAGAACGTTTTTCTGGGTTCTGCCCTCCGCCAGTCAGAACAACAGCCCTCTTCAGAGCGGCTACACAGGGTTTTTTTTGTATTGAACTTTAAGTCGAGCCATTTCTTTTTTATTTCTGCCACGGTCTGTTGTTCGGACCCAACAGCGTTTACTATTGCTGGATTTCTGGATCTTCACCCTCCAGTAGAGCTTCAGCGGCAACAGTGGGGTCCAGGAAGGTGGCAGTGGCAGCAAGTGATGAAAACGTCTCCCCGTGTCATTTAAGGAAACAACTACAACCTAAAAAAAGATTTGAATTAAAAATGAAAGCCTTTATCAGCAACCCAAAGCAATGCACTTACAAGAAGATTCAGATGAAATGCACATTCACAAAGGAGGAAAGTGCTTTGTCTTAAATGTGTAAGCACGGTTACGGAAGTAGCTTATGGCTTTGGGCTTTTTAATATTTTGTTTATGAGAAATCTGCAGAATCGCAATAAGACCCTCGATGCCAGTCTTTACAATGTTTGTGGGTACTCCAGGGCTGTGTACATAACTCAGCCTTCAGTTACTACCACATCCCTGTTGTATCCATAAACAGATGTGGATTAGAGCATCTCATGTCCTATGGCTTAGAGCATCTCAGGTCTTATGGCTTAATTAATTTTCAGATTAAAAATCAAACTTTGACTGTGAAACTTTTTTCACTTGCAGAAGGCGGGAAATCATCAGACAGGTGCTTGACCATGTGGTGGGACAGTCTTTTGTCAGAGTCAACCCGCAGAGGTGGATAAGCTTCTCTAGGGCCACGGATGACTTTAGCAGAGTCCTGAAGAACTTGCAGGCTTTGTTTAGGACCCCTTGAACAGTGTTGTCTTTGTTGATCAAGTTGACAACCAACTGCAGAGTGTGTACAGCACATGGCGTTCTTTTCAGTCCTCCATAACTAGGTAGTGATGATGGACAAGAGAAAGAGAAAGCAAGCTTTATCATTCATTTCTTATCTAAATTCAATTACAACCAACAAGAGAGTATGACACTTCTAGTGCGCTGCTACAATGAATCATGTTTTAATAACACATAATCATGATGATACCCAGAGATTAACAGCCAAACATGGCCAAGTGCCTGATGTTTTCTAACCGTATTGTTGCTCTACAGTCAGGGATCTTGCATCTTCTTCAACCTCTTCGTCTTCTTCAGAGGAGATGGGCTCACCCTCATCTTCCTCAATCTCGTCCTTGAAGGCTGCAACCATGTTGCTCCCGTTGTCTGTTATGAAAGTTAAAACTTTCTCTTTGGGAATGCCCCAGTCCAGGAATTTCTCGACCACTGTTTTAATGAACTCTGCAGTGTGAGGGTGATCAATCTGCCCTAGCTGGAACATGATGTGAACTGGGGCATTTCATATATTGCAAAATAAACAAGCGCTGATTGCCAAAAATGATGCTGTGAGTCCTTGTTTTGTCCAAATGTCAAGACCAGTTGTCAAGTTCCTTGCTGCTGCAAACAGCTGCTTTTGTATCGTTGTACTGCTTATTGATTAAATTGTCATTTTTTGGCGGGGGGCATTGAACCTTTTGTTGGCTTGTTTCATCATATCCATAAAGTCTTCATCCTCAATGGTCCTTGGAGGCAGGCCAGAACGCCCAATCCACTTTGCCATTGAGCTATCCAGGGCTTTCTGCTCTTTGGAGTAAGGTTTGTACGGTGGGGGTGCTCCCAACAGCTCTGCAACAGACTTCCCCTCCTTCCCCAATGTCTGATTTTGTTGTGGTGTCACTGTGTCAGGTATCCAGGGAGGAAGACATTTAAACGATTAATATCCAGTCTATCAAAAGAACATCTTAATTCTATGACAGAGAGACAGACAGATACAGGCACAGGAAGGCACACACACACACACACACACACATCCACATGCGTGTGCGCACAGACACACACAGACACACAAGCTAGTTACCGGTAGGTTGATCATGACTGGCTCTACTACTACACCCAATCAATTTCAACATCACATGTTCGACTACTTTTCGGTCAGTATTTGCCACTCATAATGTAGTAGCTAGCTCTGGTCTGGAATCTACTACCATATTTTACTCACCAAAGTACTCTGATCAACATAACACAGGCAGACGTGTATTATCCCACTGTCCGAACACACTACACTAACTGTTATGATTCTGACACACTTCTGATCATGTTAACGTTGAGCGCTTTTCACCATACTTGTTGGAAAATAACCAATTCAATATAATGATCAGTCATGACCAATGTTTCCAAAAGATTCTCTGCTTAAAAGCATCTATCTCCAATTGTTTTGATGTGGGCGACAAATACCACCCCCAGCGTGACGCTGTCAGAGCTAGTTAGCTAACTAATGGCTAGTTGAAGACTTAGACTTAAACAGAGAATCGTATATGAGAGTGAGATAAAGCAGGCGGGTTCTTTTCCGGTATCCACTTTACGTCAGGTGAACGCCCCTTTAGGAGACCTTCGATTTGGGGACTTTCGGAGTCTTGAGGTAGAGAATAAATGGAGTCCCCTTAAAGCTGTAGATGACGGTAGCGCACGTCTTGTGCAAACACCACGAAAAGAGAAGAAGGAGGAGGGACAACGCCCCCTTAGGAGACCAAATTTTGAGTGGGCGTGTTTCGATTCCTCTTATTATATATCCAACCTCTTTGACTTATGTTTATTGATCCCACAAGGAGAAACTTGAAGATGACAAGAATACAGGTGGTACTACTAATAGGGCCCGTCGAATAGCTTTTGAGTGCCGTTCCTTACCTTCTGACATATGGCAGCATGTTGGCACCTCAGATGCCGCTTGAGGTTAGTTGTATTCTTCCCTGCCATTTTGAAGGTGCAGACTTAGGCTGGATCTCAAATGGTGCACTTGTGCACTTCGGGCACTATGTTTCAGTGCGTAACTAATACGGCATGCGCACTGAAACATGAACACTAAAGTGCACAAGTGCACCATTTGAGATTCAGCCTCTGCCTCTGCCACAGCATCCTTCCTCCGGTGTCTCCACATCTTGCCCGCTACCACCGGCATCGGGGGCATGATCAACCATGACCCTGCATGTTGTTTTGTTATCTTTCACCTTATACGCGAAATAGCTCCATACGTCCAGACGTTGTTTTTCGCCCAGCTCCTCCAACACCTGACGCCATGACTGCGAAAGCTAGCTACGGTTAACTACTACCAGTGATTGATTCTCTGCTCCACATGTGCTCTGCCCCAACACTCTACAACGCGTAATCTTCTATGAAGTTAAAGAAACACATACATTAACAATTACAAATTAATTAGAAACAATTACATTTTTTATTGTCCATTCGTCCATGGCTTGTAAATTTCGTCTGGTCTTAGTCTCGAGTAACGAGAAATAATTTTTATTCTCGTCATATTTGTATTTTCTGGAAACAATTTTTGTGCGTCATCGAATCGTCATCGTCACGGCAAAAAGGGGCATTGACGATCATACGTATATATATATTTGTGCGTGCGTTCATGCATGCATGCATGCCAGTCTGAGTGTTTGTGTGCGTGTGTACGTGTGTGTGTGTGTGCATGCAGCATACGTATATAGCCTAACTGTACATCATATGACCTTGCTATTCAAGCACTTTTCAAGCCACATTGTATAAGTAGACTACTTAGTTTCTGTGATAACTTTGGACAGCGTGCAGTGGTAAAGTGCATACACACACAAGCCCACACACACACACACACACACATTCTCTCAGAGCTTCCAGGGCTCAGTGGGATGTCCCACCTCCATGTCCCTTTGTCCCTTGTCCCTTCTCTCCTTCACTGAGTGTTCCCTGTTTGTAGCGCACACACACAGACAAACACGCACACACACACGCGTGCGCGCAGTTTGCGATGCAGTCCCTAAAGAGCATTCCGCCACCTCTCTTCTCGAAGACACACAGATACACACACACTCATACACACACACTCGCAGCAGGAGGTTTACGGCCTGTTCCCAAAAGAGCACACTGTCACCGCTCCCTTCTGTCACCTCTTACTCACAACTCCATCCATCACTACCACTTCACACACACACACACACACACACACATTCTCTCTCTGTCTCTCTCTCTCGTTTGCACACACATGCAAACACACACAGGCGCAAACACACACTCACTCACACACATAGACGTAAGCACACGTATACACACAAACACACACATAGTTGCACGTGCGCACACAAATATTCAAATGCACACACAATAGATTTAGACACACACTCATATACACTCTTACATAAGTAACAATTCTGCACATTCCAAGTGTGTGTTGTACGTGTAGGTTTGTGTGCATGCGTGTGTATGTCACCTGAAGATGAACGAAGCGTTAACGTATTGACTGCATAAGCACATGCTGAGGGTTACCTACACGTGCACACACGGAAACACACACACGCACAGTGTATGTACTGTCAACCAACCAAGAGGTACAGGTTACTAGAGCAGTGGTTCTTGACTGGAATAATCTAGGGACCCACAATTTTCCATAGTCATGACGTCGGAAACTTCAAATAATTATCAACAATATCCATGCATTTGATAATATGCATCAGCATTATTTGCATTGTATGCTTACTCACAGAATGTCTATCAACTACGGGAGATCATACTCATTTATTCAATACCGTGCCTTGTTTCAGTTTTGTGACTGGCACTAAAAGGGTCCATTCATACATTTTTACACCACAGCTCCGAGACGCACCCATGACTCCTTCCACGACCCACTTTTGGGTCCCAACCCACCAGTTAAGAATCACTGGCTTAGAGGTTGGGTGTTTCAAGAAAACCCTTCCAATAATGCCATCACCACAGATCAAGAATGATCCCACACTGTGTGGCGCAGGCACTTCATTATTATATGATTAGCAATTTATACAGAGGTAGGAGACAGTTTGGGTACTCGTCTCTTGTTGAGTTTTTGAAGTAGCAACTTCAGAAACAATTGTATATGGATTCAACCCATTGTAGCCTGGAAACACACAAACTCTGCATTCAACAAACAATTGTATATGGGTTTAAGCAAAAATAGGCTTGTCTCTCTTTAAACAAATTAGGCTTGTGCTGCTGCAAAAATTCCATTGATTTTCCAAAAGGGTGCCCAAACTTTCTCATACCAACTGTACTTGAAATCTACACTCTAAGAAAATTTCCCTGCAAAATAACGGCAGTTACTGGCAATTATATTTACCTGTAATTCTACTGTTATTTCACACCAAAAATCAAATACAGCTCATTGCTATATAAAATTTTTTCAGCAGCAATTGAACTGTTAAATAACAGCACTCTACAGAACGTTCACGGTATTAGTATTGTAAAACTAAAAGTGCTCTACAATATTTATGCAGTAGTATAAGTAAAATAACAGTACATTTCAGTTAAAAAGTTGAATTGTACTGTGTGATGACAGGCAAATACTGGGTCATAGTTGTATTCATGAATATGGCCATGGCAACTTCCCACCCCACCCATCATTCTCCATAACTGTGGTACCCTGGCCATGTTACCACCCCACCCTCCCATCGTTCACCATGACTGGAGTGCCTTGAGCAAGATACTATGGCGCTATGCTGTATTGAGAAAATGGTTTGCGGTGGTCCTTTGAAAGTGTGGGCATGAATAAAATTTCAGAGTACGCAGTGCTATGTTACAATGATAGTGTGCAAGGTGGGCTTTTTACTGTATCTCTTGATGAGCCAATGATGAATATAGCATTGGTCAGTCTTTAAAAAAATATTTTGCACCAAGTAGCACAGCAAACAAGCAGCACTACAAGCTAGCTCTCAAAGCAACGCCTAATTTGGATACACCCGTTCTATTGCACTTTCCTGTATTTCAGTTTTGCATTAAGAGTGGTTTATCAATAGGCTTAGAGGTCCTTTACAGTGTTTGTTGTTTAGACACTGTGTGCTGAGCGATTTGACATCTTTTCGGTTACTGTATGGACTGGACTTAAATCGGGTGCGTGGACTAACGTTTTCCTGCACTGTTGTTCTCTGTCTCATGCGCAAAATTTGCCATCCTGCAACATGCCAGCAGGCAGCTTTCTCTTGTTGTTGGTGCTGCGCGCGGCGCATTTTAACTTAAATAGTGAAGCGAGAGCACTCCACACTTATTCTGAACACCCAGAAGACGATCGCTAGAGGCGTTAATCTAAAAAGTCACCGGAAATCAGAAAACTCGCACACTGCTGGCTGGTTGCTGGCCGCTCTGACTTAAAGTAGAGCGATGCCTGCTGTTTGCTTGGTCCCGCCTCTTTGCACGAGACTAAAGACAGTCGGAGAGAATGGTGTCTGACGCTGTCAGAGAGAATGGATAAGAAATAATATTAGACTCTCTGACATTGTGTTCAGTAGCGGTTTCTGCAGGAATATTAATGAAATCTGGTAACTACGGAATGAACGGAATGAAGAACTAATGAACGTTCACGTTCACGCTCCAGATGACACGTTCATAGTTCGTTCATCATCTAGAAAATACTGTCCGTTCAGTTCACGTTCGCTCAAAATATGAACTCGTTCATGAACTTTTGTTCATTGAACGCGTTCGGGTACATCACTGCATGACAGTAGCATTTAATGCTGTTCACTGACACACACACACACACACACACACACACACACACACACACACACACACACACACACACACACACACACACACACACACACACACACACAACCCCAGGGAGATATTAGAAACATGACAGGCTGCTCTCTAAGTGAAACAACAAAATCAATGAACAGCCTTACATCACATGTTAACCCCATAAATACACGCGCGCGCGCACACACACACACACACACACACACACAAGCAGTCAGCGTTCAACACCAAGGTTAACGTCTGTGTTCATTAGCGTCTATGAGAGTTAAACGGATGCCAAAGTCTTCAAGGCGCCAGTTACTGTAGTAGTTAGCAAGTCTCACTGGAGATGCTAACCTTGGATTCACCCTGCCTGAACCTGCACACACAAACACACACACACACACACACACACTTGGACAAAAACATAACGACACGCACAAGCACATAAACATACCATTTTGTGACAGGGATTCATTACAGAAGCTTAATGAAGGGAGTGAAACACACACACACACACACACATGTAGAGAGTTACTTGTGCACAATTCCTGGTGCTGAAAAGATTTCTCTCCAACTGTTTATGTTTTTATGTTTTGTTTTCTGATATTTTGTAATTCATTTGGCTCTAGTCACTCCACAGGTTTACATCCTGGACCTGTAAGGGTTAAAGTCGACTCCACCCCTTCAGACAGGTGTTGTAGATAATGTGTCAAGCCTGTGTTTGTCAGTGAATCTGAGGAAGACCGAGAGGTCGAAACGTCATTGCCAATGAATGAATGAATAAAAAGAAGAAAAAATAACTTAAAGAAGAAAAAATCCAAAGGAGTGTGCGAACCTTTTTTCAAAACCTACACACACACACACACACACACACACACACACACACACACACACACACACACATTTATGTGTATTTCTATATGTAAATGTATCTCTTGTGTATCTTTCAGTTTTGCACTGCCTCCTTTCCCTCAGTAGCCCCCAAAAAACACACACACATAGACAAAGAATATTGAACTGCCTATACTGTATATTAAATGCACAGTGCAAGTAAACTTCCCTCTCTCTCTCCCCCGCTCTCTCTCTGTATATTTCTCAGCCGGGTTCAAAGATGGTTATGCAAGTTGTGAGTTGTTTGTGTGTGTACGTTTGTGTTTCTGTTTCTGTTTGTGTGTGTTGTTTGTGTGTGTGTGTGTAAAAGGCATGGGCCTGTTAGTCTAATGAGAGAGCCCAAGCTTGTGGACATAGAGCAGCAACATCAAAGGTCACATATACATCACACGGAAGCACGCTCTCTCTCTGTCTCTACATCTCTGTCCCTGTCTGTCTGTCTGTCTCTCTCTCTCTCTCTCTCTCTCTCTCTCTCTCTCTCTCTCTCTCTCTCTCTCTCTCTCTCTCTCTCTCTCTCTCTTTGTGTCTGTGAGTGTGCATGTGAGAGAAAGAGAGGGAGAGAGAGAGACTGTGTCTGTAACTGTGTCTGTATCCATCTCTCTCTCTCTCTCTCCCTTTGTGTGTGACTGTGCGCGAGAGAAAGAGAGGGAGAGAGAGAGAGAGAGATACAGACACAGTTAGAGGTACATGTACAGACCAAGGTACAGATAGTTACAGTGAGGATAGTGCTTAATCAGTACTGCAGACAAAGAGAGAGAGAGAGAGAGAGAGAGAGAGAGAAGAACACACAGTGCCACAGAGAACATGACAGAAGGAGCAAAGAAGAGCAGTAGGAACAGAGGGAGCATGCACAAACATCAACACTGAAGTGAAAGTGTCTTGTTCCTAGTAGAATTGGTGTGTGTGTGTGTGTGTGGTGCTATTGTCTTGAGGGGAATTATATATTATTATCTTTGGTCAATGCTTTTGCTCATATTTAGCTTGCGTCTGCATTTAATCTTCTTCAAAGAAAGTTTTAGTCTTTTTTTTCTTATAAGGCCACACCAATTTAATTTGTTGGTTCTCGGATTCGCCTCTTGTATTTTGTATCAAAATGGAAAAAAAAAATCAGTTTCAATACCCCAAAAAATGAAATCGCTAAAAAAACGAAGACTGCATGTTTTCATGAACGGGGAGGTGTCTCTTTAGTAGTTGGAGGTCATGTGACGTAGAGAACCAATAAAACCACTCCTTTCAACAGATTACGACTAGCGAATCAGGAAACGTGTTACATTCAAACATTTACAGACAAACATGCAATGGCAAGTTGAAGCCCCTGTGGGTTAGCAGTAGCAGCGGTGAAATATAATATTGCTCTTAGTGGAATTAGTGGAGTGGGATAGCAGTTTTAAAAAAGAAAAACAACAACTATTCAACTGTTGAATCATCTCAGTTTATTCAAACCAGATTAATATAATAATTGCCCTGTGAGCTAATTTTGTGCCTGTGAGCTAATTTTGTGCCTGGTCTATTTGGCTGCCTTAATTCCCTTCTACACTGTCCTTCTCCATGTCCAGGTGTTTGCCTGTCTTGCACCTTCCTTTGGAGGTCCATGTGAGGCTGATATACAGGTGGTATAACCACACGACTAATTTTTTTTTTTTTTTTTTTGCCCTCTCGCTTCAACTTTTTCCTGAAAAAATCCGAGAACCAACAAATTAAATTGGTGTGGCCTAACAAGTGCAAAAAACTTGAACAAAACAAAACGTTCTGCCCATGTAACACTATAATTCTAGAAAATTATCCCCAACATTGGGCCAATTTCAGGGCCATTGGTAAGCATAGGCTTACTAGGCAGTCGCCTAGGGCGCCAAATGTTTTGAGGGCGATGTTAGGGTGTTAAGGAAGGGCTAGTGAGTGCACAGATAGCACGGCATATTTACAAGTCCACACCTCATGGGTGGAGGGCCTAAGCTCTAACCTACAAAGGTCGGGGGTCAGGGTCACATACAGGAGCGTCCTGGATGCGAGAGAGGCTAGTCATAATGGACGCCGACCAGGCAAGCTTCTGGAATGAACTTGCTGAAGACGCTAGAACTAAATAAATGGAACTTTGAAGTGTTCCGGAGGCACTTTCTTCCATAGAGGCAAAGTCTTGCATGCCAGTAACCGTGCGATCACACCGACAACGTTGGGAAGCAGAGGAAGTAATTGACTTTTGAAGTCATGGAAGAGCAAGCGGGAGACACGTCAAAAGCTGCAAAAGCGTTTATTGCGCGGAGGGCGTCAAAAGCATTAAAACAGAAGTTGAACTTCAGCTAAAAATATGTAATGAGCTCGGCGCCAGCCGGCAAGTATGCAGCTCATTAAAACTGGGCTGTCTACTGCCAAATTTATCATCTCATGAATATTTACTAAAATATGAGCTATTATTTACTAGTATGACCAAATTACAGTACGTTTTGCAACTAAAAATGTTTATTTCTAGAAATTAAAAATGGCGGACAATGGAGAAGATCCCCCTTTTTATGTATGAAAAGTGCAATTTTCTCAGTCATAAAGAATACTTAAAATTTGATGATGGTGGTAAGTATTCGTGAAAAAGGTAACATTAGTGAGTGGGCAGCATGAATTATGTAAATAAACAACTTAACATTATCACACAGTGCACCTTTAAATGTCACCCTAATTGTTTCAAGACTGTAATGTTACTTCTGCCATACTTCTACAATAACTGCATGAAGCACTCTGGTTACTCTACTGCAGTTATACTAAGAGAATAAGCAAGTCAGTAAGGTCATGTCCTACTGTTGATTCTAAATTCACACCTCCTAACCTCTTTAACCCCTGCTCCTGTGAGCGTATACGTTGTATGTCATGTCAGCACCATCCATGTGCTATTTATTCTTGTGTACATGTTTTTTAGATGCCATGTTATATCTGCCATGTGTCTTGTAGCTTATATGTAAGGGTACCTATCTCTCAAACTGTAAAGCCAGTTTATCCACGAGTACCAATAAAAGTAAACTGAACTGAACTGAACTGGAAGTCTCTACTAAATCCTACACCTTCTTTACAGATGAACGGTGACCCTTAAAGGGATACTGTTCCATTCTTGGAAATAAGCTTATTTTACACCTCCCCTTGAGTTAAATAATAGTGTTTTACCGTTCGCCTA
>NC_085876.1:4354363-4356863 GCF_034702125.1 Engraulis encrasicolus
CACACACACACACACACACACACACACACACACACACACACAGCCAGGGACTATGTTGGCTTTGCAGGGGAAAGCTCCAATTTACCTTTTGAAGTATCTCCCATCTGAGGCTGTTAAATTAGACACATTCTCACACAAACATAAACACGAATGCATGCACGAACGCATTCACACACACACACATACACCCACACACACACACACACACACACACACACACACACACATACACACCTTGTGCGGTTGTTAATTTAGATGCCAGACGGGTGTTCACTGCAGAGCGAGAAAACTAACAGGGGAAGTAAAGTTTCAACTTGTTTGAGTTTCACTTGTTTGAATTTCACTTGGAACAAGAACAAGAGACCAAGAAGACAACATGCTGCAGAGGAGCAGACTCAAAACTCAAAATTACTTTTTTGTCTCCACAAGACAAAGCTCAACAAAAGCAGACACAAGCCAACAACAAATTAAAATGTTAAGTTAAATCCCAGGGTTCTAGTTGACAAGTTGACTGTTCGAGAGGGCTTCGAGGGAAGACTAAAAAAATAATTGTCAGGGAAAATAATAAAAAAGAGTGAAAGCAGGGGTTTCCAGTTGAATGTTCTTTCACGGAATTGTAGATTGAAGTCCAGATTGTAATGGTTAGTTTTGTGTGGAGGAAAACAGCTGAGAAACGAAAATAAATATTTCTGCCCAATGCAATGTTGTGATTGTCTCCACTACACCTCCAGCTGTGCAGTGAACATTCCAGCATAAAAAGGGATGTGCTCACAAGTGTGTTTGTTTGTCTGTGTTCTGTTGTGTGTGTGTGTGTGTGTGTGTGTGTGTGTGTGTGTGTGTGTGTGTGTGTGTGTCAGGCACGTGCCATCCAATACGGCAGGTGAGGCGGTGCCGCAACAGCCCCATCCAGACATCATGAGAATGATCAGATGCAGTAAATATGAACAGTGGTAACAATAATAACTATTACCATAACTACCATTTGTGCAGTATTTAAACTGTTTCAATCATTTTCAATCATTTCCGTGGCCAAAATCTTACTATTTTCCCATTTCCTGCTCCGAATAGGCTGAATTTGGGGCAGCATCGAGTTTGCCTCAATTCCTCATTAACAAGCTTAAGCGCATGCACCATTATGCTCATTCTGTGTACGCAACCTCGTAATATTGTATTAAACGTTTTTATACACATAATAGAAATATGTATGGTGTGCCCTCATTTTCCTGATAATGTTTTACTATTTTCTATGTGTGATCATTTCTTTACTCTGAACGCTTTGGCATAACGGCCATTGAAAAATACAGTGGTGCGGCAAGCAACAGCTTGACCGCAACCTCGTTCTGGCGTTGAGTCTTGCTGGTCAGTTACGTCATAGCGCAACCTAGATCTGAAGTTCAAAATACAGTCAGTTGGAGTCATTAGTGTTGGCTAGCTTGTTCACGTTGACTGCTACCATGGAATTCGATGTCATTGCGAAACTAAGAGCACTCTCAAAGTTGGATTTCCAAGGGAAAAAAGATGTGTTACAGAATGAATGACCAAGACCAGAACTGAAGGAAATGCTGCAGAAGATTACCCAATCATTTCAAAGTGAGTGGTACAACCGAAAAGATTGGCTATGTGGAAGTCCTCCTGTTACCCGTGTCTCTTGTGTGCAACCAGAGAATGTGTTGAATAGCATTAGCATGGGATTTTGTGACTTTAAAAATCTACCAAGGAGCATTACGAAACAAGAATCCTCGGCTACTCCTATTCAATGCCAAATTGCTTTGAAGACGTTTGGGGCGTCTTGAATAGATGTGGCTTTGAGTGAACAGCACCGGCTAAGCGGTTAGCGTGCACAATGCCAAAGTAAAGGAGTTGCTTCAACTGGTCCTCGTCATACTAGCTACAACTGTGTCCGTGGAGGTTACATGTTTTGTCTGTGGCACCTGCTGCTAGCCTGATTATCATCGAGTTCAAATCTCTTGGAGGTGTTGCATCACTAGGAGGGCGCAGCCTGGCTACTGCTGTGGTGCATCCGGTTTGTCTGGCATCCTGGTGCTGTGTGGTTTATGTGGCATAATGGTGTTGTGTGGCCAGTTCAGCCTGTGGCATCTTTCATAGTGCTCTGTGGTTTGCTGTGAAATGCAGTGTGATACTGTATGGTATGCTCTGTGTGTGCTCTGCCATTTTACTTTTCATTCTTCCTGGGCCAAAGATGCAATGTAGAATAGCCTACTTTATGTTAAGAGCTGCTATGAGACATGAAACCTATCGGCAGGCCTATTTAGCAAATATTTTTGTGCATATATTTGAAAATCTGATTTTAAAAAAGTCAGTGCCTCAGCATCGACATACCCCACCGCGCGCGATTGAGAGAGAGAGAGAGAGAGAGAGAGAGAGAGAGAGAGAGAGAGAATTTTCTGCTGTGCACCACCCACATGGGACGTAGACCCAGGTGGTGCTGGTTAGCGATTTCTCCACTCGCTGTAAAGTGCTTCTTGAGTGGCGTCTAAAG
>NC_085876.1:4364363-4369363 GCF_034702125.1 Engraulis encrasicolus
CCCACAGAGGAGACATCTGTCTGGCCTTTATATGACTTGTGTTGTGGCAGACATGGCTACACTTTATCACATCTCCACTGTTGAGGATGTGTCAATCTAGCCTTTATAGGACCCCAACTGTGGAACACACATCAATCTAGCCTTTGTAGACTCGGCTCGATTCTGCTGATGCTTTCCTTTCCAACCTTACATAAGTGGGAGATGAGGAGGTCATGCAAAGGGACTGAGCAGTGGACAATCTCTCTCTCTCTCTCTCTCTCTCTCTCTCTCACACACACACACACACACACACACACACACACACACACACACACACACACACACACACACACACACACACACACACACACACACACACACACACACACACACACACACACCTCTTTATCCTGCTACACCAGAGGGAGATCAAGTGCTGCCTCAGACAGTGACTTATCAGGTCAGAATGGTGCTATTGAGCGACAGAGATGAACGGGAAGAGAGGAGGGAGTTGGAGATGAGAATGGTGGAGTTGAGGGGTGAGAGAGGCAAAAGGAAGTAGAGAAGTGAGTGAAAGAGAGAGAGAGAGAGAGAGAGAGAGAGAGAGAGAGTATGAGAGAGTACCAGAGAGAGGGAGAGAAAGGAGAGAGCATGAGAATACCATTGTGAATAGAGTGCCTGAGCAGGGCCGGATTAAAGCACAGGCTAGATATGGCTGCAGCCTAGGGGCCCCCACCTACCATGGGGCCCCTGATTGTCCACAAGTGAAAAATTGCAGAATTGTGACAGGATGCAATGTTGAAAAAACAATCTGTCGTCCCGTGTACAGTTGGTCGACATGTTATCCTTAATTCTTAGCTCGTAATTATGACACTGTCAATATAAATGTGTGTTGTGAAATTTGTCTTCCGGGGGGGCCCCACAGCAACCTGTAGCCTCGGGGCCTTAATCCGACCCTGTGCCTGAGAGAGAGAGAGAGAGAGGGCGGGAGAGAGAGAGAGAGAGAGAGAGAGAGAGAGAGAGAGAGAGAGAGAGAGAGAGAGATTTGAGGGGAGGATGAGGGAAGCTTGGTTATTATTAATACGTTGTGGGACCTTTGCAAGTCAGAACTCAGAGTGTGAGGACAGAGAATTTCACAGAGCAGGGCAGAGAGGCGAAGTGGAGAAGAGTGGCACGGTGAACAGGGGAAGAGGGAAGCTTTGGGGAAGGACAGAAGAGAAGGAGAGAAAGGGATGGTGAAGAGGATGAGGAGAGGACAAGGCAGAAGAGAAGTTGATGAAGGATAGGGAAGAGGGGTAGAGGAGGAGTGGAGAGGAGGATAGGACAGAGGAGGAGTGGAGAGGAGAGGGAAGAGGAGGAGTGGAGAAGAGAAGAGAAGGGAGGAGGAACTGGAGAATAGAGCAGAGGAGTTGTTGAGGATATGAGGAGGATATGGGAGAGGAGCAGAGGAGAGAAAAGGGGAGGAGGAGAGGGGAGTGTAGGGCAGAGAAAAACTGGAGGATTGACCAAAAGTAAAGAAGATGATAGGATAGATGAGGGGAAAAGAGAAGGAGAGGAGAAGAGATTAGTGCAGAAGTGCAGAGAGGGGTCAGGCTAGGGAGCAGGGGAGAGGAGGAGGAGGAGGGAAGGAGGGGCAGGGCAGTGTGGAGAAGGAGGAGGAGGAGAGAAGGGATGGAGTAGAGAGTAGCATGGCAGAGGACAGTACTGCTCGACAAAGGCAGTAAACTGCAGTAACTACGCCAACATCGAAACTGAAAAAAATGCCTTAAAAGTTTAGTTAGGTGGGCTTTTTAGTTACTGCAAATTTGACAAAGCAATATCTCTTAAATTACACATTTGCACCATAAGGGTTTGTCACAAGTTAAAGGAGGTGTAATAAAGACCATTTTCTGTGTAAACTCAATTTTGGCAAAATATGTAGTTACTTTATTGAAGTTACACTTTGCCTCTGTAGGGCAGAGTAACATGGGGCGGAGGGTGAAGAAATGAACAGTAGAATGGCAAGAAGGATGAGGGAAGATGGGTAAATGAGTGTGTAGAATAGAATGGGAGGGTAGGGTAGGGGAAGAGGGACGAGTAGAAAAGGGACAGAGTAGGGAATGGGCTTTGCAGAGGGAGAAGCGGAGAGCAGGGCTGGAGAGAGAAAAATGGCACACAGCAAGGGGCAGAGATGAGGGGGCAGAGACGGGCAGCGGAGGGCAGAGGTGGGTGAGGGTGGTGGCAGAGAGGATAGGGGAGGGGAGGGAAGAGAACAAGAGGAGGGGGATGAGGGGGCAAGGGTGGGTAGTGGAGGGTAGAGATGGATGAGGGTGGTGGTAGCAGAGAGGAGGGGGGAGGGCAGAGAACAAGAGGGCAGGGGGCTAGATGAGAGGGCAAGGGTTGGGAAATGAAGGGGCCGAGAGTGGAGAGAGGGGATGGGAAGAGAAAAGAGGGGAAGGGAGGGGAAGGACCAAGGGTGTTGGCAGGGGAGGAAGACGAGAGGGCTGCAGCGGGTCGTGGAGGGCAGAAATGGGTGGTGGCAGAGAGGACATGGGGAGGGCAGGGGAGGGTAGAGAACACGAGTGGTGTAAGGGGGGAGGGGGAGAGATGTGAGGGCAGGACGGGTAGCGGAGGCCAGAGAAGGGTGAGGATGGTAACGACGGTGGTAGGGGAGGGTTAGGCTAGAGAAGAAGAGTGGGGGGGGGGGGGGGGGAGAGGAGAGGGACAGGGGTGGATAATGGAGGGCAGAGGTGGGTGAGGGTGGTGGCATAGAGGGTAGGGGAGGGTAGGGCAAAGAACAAGAGTGGTGGCAGTGGGTTGAGACGAGGGCGGGGGTGGATAATGAAGGGCAGAGAAGAGGATGAGAGTGAAGAGAAGGGTATGGGAAGAAAGAAGAGGGGAGGGGAGGGGAGGGCAGAGAACTAGAGTGGATGTACCATGTACCATGTAGAGAGTATGATACCAGCGATGGGGGTGGGGGTAGGGGAAGAGATGAGAGGACAAAATGGCAAAGACCAGGGCACGAAACCAGAGTAACAGAGAGTAAGGCAGGGGAAGAAGAGACATGAAGGCGGGGTAGAAGAGGACTAGAGCTGGGCAGAGAAAGAGAGGCACAAACTGGAAGAGATGAAATGGCAGGGAGCAGGGCCGGATTAACACACGGGCTAGATATGGCTGCAGCCTAGACCCCCCCCGAAAATACTTACATACATGTTCCAACCAGGTTTGATGTTGATAGCCGTTTTGGGGTGAGTGAGGTTTACTGGCCTCATACAGCTCTCACTATGCTGTTATACATTTCACAGAGAACATTACAGTGAGTAACATTATCACAGTTAATATCTGGACATAAAATAGCGTTAATTGGCAACTGTACCTCCCTCAAGAGAACATCTGACCTCCCACAATAATACAGAACATCCTCTTTAGATAGTTTAGCCCAATTTACTTTCGGCCCATTGGCGCCATCTTGTGTTGAACTGCTGCAGTCGGGTAGGTTGTCAATATTTATCAACATAGAGACAGGTAAGTGATCAGTGGTGGTGAGCTCATACAAAATGTCTACCTTTTCCAGACTTTCATGTGCATCGGCTGTGCAGATTACATGATCCAGCCAAGATGTCGTGTTCCATGCTTCACTGACATAAGTATAACTACCGGCAGGCAGGAAATTCATACTGGAGAGATCATAACAGAACTGCTTCAAGTGCTGACCAAAGAGAGATTTCTCATCAGAAATGTCAGCATTCAAATCACCAATCAAAAAAACATTTGCACATATACATTCCTTAATATAAGAGTTTAAAAAAGCCAATCTATTCATGTATTCATCTTCATTCTTATAGCTGTCATATGGGGTATAAACATTTAAAATTATAAAAACATTCATATCATACACAATTTTAATGGCAATACACCAGTCCACCTCTAATCTAATAACAGTAATCATTGGGTCATATTTCTTGCGCCACAAAATGGCCACACCTCCAGGTATTCTACCGCGCAGCACTCGACTGCTCAGATCTGTTGTGGACTCTCCCGCTCCATGAAAGTCACTGTGTACAGAGTTCAGTTTATCCAGGTCCTGTATGGCTAAAAATGTCTCTTGCAAACAGAGAATGTCCGTGGTCTCCAGTAGCTGGTCAACAACAGCACGGTGTGCTCTGTCACCAGCAGACTGTCCTAGGCGTAAGCCTCGGGAGTTGTAAGACACCACTCTAATCCCCATCACTGTGGCTAACACTGGGCTTCATGCACCTCAGCCCCTGTTGAAGGCACATCCATCATTGCCAATGGCCCCACAGTGGACTTGTGTTTGCGTGCCTCATAGAATCGGCGCACAAAAGTACCCTCTGGCCACAGCTCTGGATTATACATCTCACTCACTTCTTTGCATTCAGCAGTTATTTTAAATGAACTGAACCGACTATGCACAGTCTCTAGCTTTTGACAGGTGACCTTGCGTTCAAGTTTGTTTTCCATGTAACTAGTCAGAGTCTCTGAGTCTAAATCAGGTGAGAATTTTGTTGCAAAGACACTCACCAGTTTAGACTTAATGACTTGAATGTCTCCACCAGTACCAGTCCCAACAATACCACCAGTCTTCTTCCCTTTGAGAAGATTCAGACGAGGCTTGGCGTTAGTAGCAGCATTTTCAGGAATCTGTTTACGGCGGTTCATCCTCCGGGTGCCCTGTGCCAGGATCCAGGGTGGGGTAGCAGCCACTTCACTCCACGCCACATTAGGATTTACTCTTGTGCTGCTGGTTGATCCATCCAGGCTCGAGGAAGAATTATCCACCTTCTGGCTTGAGTCCTCCACTGTGATCTGAATATCCAAGCCATCGTGGGTCTTCTCACAGGCTTGGTGAGTGGTGTTTCCCTGACTTTTTCCAGGCTTGTTTGTTTGGGAAGCAGGCCCTCCCTCCTGATTTGCTCTAGGCTGCTCAATAATGCCCAGACGTTGGTTTATGTCTTCAGTGATGACTCTCAAATCATTGCAGGTATTTGTCTGTATGGACACAGCTTGTTTCATGGTGTTGA
>NC_085876.1:4379363-4386863 GCF_034702125.1 Engraulis encrasicolus
GCGCAATAACTGTTTGGGCTTAACAGGTCTTCGTATGTTCTATTTTACCTAACAGTCCAGAAGTACATGTCAGTGACAGTAAAAAAAGAAACATATATGCAAGCCTTCTGAAAAACAGACCATAACATATACAGTACGTGTAAGCATGCATACAGGTCATGTCTTTCTTTCTGTTTGCCTGTGTAGCAAATTGGAGCTGTTATCATTGTCACTGTGGATGAGTCCTTGTCAACCAGGTATTATATTGAGCTTCATCGCCTGGTTACATCACAAACAAGCTCAAGGACACGGATGTGTGTGTGTGTGTGAGTGTGAGTGTGTGTGTGTGTGTGTGTGTGTGTGTGTGTGTGTGTGTGTGTGTGTGTGTGTGTGTGTGTGTGTGTGTGTGTGTGTATGTGTGTGTGTGTGTGTGTATGTGTGTGTGTGTGAGTGTGTGTGTGCGTGTGTGCGTGTAACAAGGGATAACAATCAGGATAATGGGGGCATGTAAATAAGAAGCCCAAAGAATAGACTGATCTCCACCTCTATTTCTCTTTCTGTATCACACACAGTCTCTCTCTCTTTCCATCTCCCCATCTCTCTGAAAAGCAGTGTGTGTGTGAAAAATTGTGTGTGTGTGTGCGTGTGCATGCGTGTGTGTGTGTGTGTGTGTGTGTGTGTGTGTGTGTGTGTGTGTGTGTGTGTGTGTGTGTGTGTGTGTGTGTGTGTGTGTGTGTGTGTGTGTGTGTGTGTGTGAGTGAAATCAATAATTCATCCGCTAGGTTGAATGAAGAGGTCCATTGAAAGCCCACAAACAAACTTGCGGCCATCTGTTTGAATTAAATATTTAGCCTGTGCCCAACGTACGCACGCACGTACGCAAGCACACACACACACACACACACACAGACACACATTCACACAGAAGCATGCACGCACATGGCTCACACAATTCACAGCACACACATTCATCTGGCTAATGACTTGCTTGGCATCGGTCACTGAAGGGCATTTAGTGACACTGGAGTAGTCACATGTTCATTTCACTTACACACTCACATGCACATGTACTGCCTACACATTCAAGAAGTCCCCCTCATTCATTCAAGAGTCCAGGCTGCATAATTCATATGCATTCAGAGACTTGGCATGGCAGGGAATGGCAAATATTCACAGTGTGGTGAGAGAATTCTAGTTGACAATTTCACCTGTGTGTGTGTGTGTGTGTGTGTGTGTGTGTGTGTGTGTGTGTGTGTGTGTGTGTGTGTGTGTGTGTGTGTGTGTGTGTGTGTGTGTGTGTGTGTGTGTGTGTGTGTGTGTGTGTGTGTGTGTGTGGGGGTCGCAAACAAGCCGATTCATGGGAGCAGTTAGGGGGTCAGATTTGTAGCGCAAAGGTTGGCCGCCAGGTTGGTGGGGGGGGAGTAATTAACCAGTGCTCTCCCCCATCCTCATTCATGACTGAGGTACACTGAACATGGTACCGTCCCGCAGCACTGCTCCCTTGGGGCGCCACTGGGGGCTGCCCCCTTGCATGGGTGAGGCATAAAATGCAATTTCGTTGTGTGCAGTGTGCAGTGAACACTTGTGTCACAATGAGTGCTGTGTCACAATGGAGTTTCCCAGGTGAGCTTTCGCTTTCACTGCAAAGAGCCAACTCTTTGAAGTGATCGACAGGAACCGGGTCCACAATGGGAGTAAACATTTTTTATTTTTACATTTTATGGTCTTCCAGTGCCTCACTGTCTCCCCCTCCCTCTTGTTGTGCATATGCTCGGCAATTTCCACAGAGCCGACGATTTGTTTTCCCTTGTCGGTGCGAGAATTTCTCAATTTGCTTGTGTGAAAACAGCACATAATTGGCCAAGATGTATAATGGGCATTGGCAGGGGCTACAGACACCAGTCAAGGAGCAGATACATGACATGAGCAGACCAGCAACTGATCGAAAAATACGAATGTATGGGGAGCCGAAAAAGCAGGCTCTCCATAGCCTGAGTATCATCCTCCGTAGTGACCGCGCTAGCTCAATACTTTCGCTTGCTGACCACGGAGTCTGACCCTGCAGCCACCCCCGGCAGTTGGAAATTATCTCACTTAATGAGGGAATTAGCCTTTCGCAAAACCCCTCCCACAAACGGCCGCCAACCATCCGAGCTCAGCAACGGTAACTAAGGAGTGTAGAACTTGTCGAGGTCCGTCAAAAACCTACGATTTCAGGGAGACATACAACGTGTGCCTATGGCACCGTCAGGGTCCGACACCATCTGAAGATTAATTAGGACCTCATTTTTTCACTTTCCCGAAGCAAAAACCTCAAGCGGACTGATAACAGGGATGGATTAAGCCATGTGAAGGCTATTAGCTCCAGGTGATCATATTTAAAATTAGCAGGCTAACTGTGCAATCGTCTTGTTTGCTAATATAGCCCCCTTCCCCCTTGCATTTAGCTGGCAGAAAACGTACCCTAAACAAATAATCAATGCATCGCTCAGACTTAAGGACAATATTATATGATATTATAGTATTGGATCCACGGCATTATGATTCAAATTTTATTGGGAAACTACTAGTTGCGTTGTTTAATATGCGCCAAATGCACAGCCCACGGAGCAGCCCCCACCCTCTCTCCTTCCCAGTTTGTCTGTGTATATGCGTCGAGTGTGACAGCAAAAAAAGTAACACTGAAATGGGGCTGCGCTTGTTCCAACCTTGTTATGAAGATATTAACTGTCAACTAAAACCATTAAAGTGAACAGAAGAGAAACGCCCAGTGTGACTGCCCAAGAGCTGCGCAGTGTCAGTGCCGAAAGCCCGTCAAAGGTCTTGGCGGACGGCAATGTCCCAGTTTACACCAAGCACTATCAAATGTCCTGGTTACAGACATCACATCGCCATCATCAAGTTGTTGTATTTCATTTGAATATGTAAGAGGGCTTGGGGAGGGGCTTAGACTATCAGCGAGCCTATTGGCTGTTCATATACTGAACGAATATCTGAATTCCAACTGCCAGGGGTGGCTGCAGGGTCAGACTCCGTGGTCAGCAAGCGAAAGTATTGAGCTAGCGCGGTCACTACGGAGGATGATACTCAGGCTAGGCTCTCCATAGTAAGGAACCGCAAAGAACCACATCTAAGAAAAGAGCCGAAAATCCCATCACATGTACAATAATGTAATAAACACAGAATATTGTTTGAAAATTTGGCTGTTAATAGTGTTTTGATTGCAGTCACACTAATATCACTAATGAATCAGTTGCAACCTGACAACTGAAGAAGATTTATTCTAGTGTGTGTGTGGGTGGGTGAGTGGGAGTTCACCCACTACTACGTTTCACTTAGCTTCACCCACCTTGTCAGATTTCTCCACTGTTTCCATGGTGCAGCAACTGTCACAGTTGATATCCCTTACAACATTGGACACACATGTTCACACAGACACACACACACTCTCTCTCTCTCTCTCTCTCTCTCTCTCTCTCTCTCTCTTTCTCTCTCTCTCTCTCTCTCTCTCTTTCTCTCTCTCTCTCTCTCTCTCTCTCTCTCTCTCTCTCTCTCTCTCTCTCTCTCTCTCTCTCTCTCTCTCTCTCTCTCACACACACACACACACACACACACACACACACACACACACACACACACACACACACACACACACACACACACACACACACACACACACACACACACACACACACTGTACATGCCCGAGCTCATTAAAAAAGAATTTCATATACCCCAACTCTCTCAAATGGACCAAAATTAATAATTTAGCTACTTGGGTGTAATCAGGACGAATTGAATTTATGCATCCCATTGATGCTGCATGCATTTGCTGAATGAGGAAATGCCAATATATCATAATTTGGACTTTGTGGAGTAGCCAAGCTGCGCCCAATAGTGATGCAACACCTTCAGTTAGTCAGGCCAGGGGCAATACAAATATTGTTTCTGAGCTCCAGAAAAATCGGGAACTCCTCCCACTTTGTCGGGAAGCAAACAACCAAGCAAACCAAGGGAGGCGGGTCAACCATGCCGTTTGGGAAATGTTAGAGCTAATTGTTACGCTCTTGGTCAGACCAAGTCTGTGGGGAATAAAGGGAGATGGAGAGCGAGACAGAGAAAATAATTATATAATTGATAAGAAGTGTCAACCAATAGTATATGACATTTGGAAATAACTCATTTTTGTGGTGACGCTCGTGGTGAGAAAATAAAGTAACTATGCTGCTGATGATGATATGATATTAGTGATGATGATGAGGGTCCTGACAATCATGTTGAAGAGCATGATGATTGAAGTGATGACGACAACTATGAAAGAATAAGAAGATGGTGATGAGGAGGATGTCAATGATGATCAGCTTTCAGAAGATGAAGATGAAAAAAATGATGATCATGTGACAGATGATCTCCTGTCAGGTGTTGCTAGGTAGCAGTGGTGCCAAGAGAAGGCATATAAGCTCCCTCGATACATTCATGTAGCAATTAACTTACTAATTGTGTGTGTGTGTGTGTGCGTGCGTGCGTGCGTGCGTGCGTGCGTGTGTGTGTGTGTGTAATTACCTGATTCATTTGAGGTAATTAGTGAAATCTGCTGTTCGGCGGTGATGTGCCCCATTGGAGCAGATGCCTATGGAGTGATACAAAGAGAGGCTTCCTCAGGGATGACGACTGTGCTTGTGTGTGTGTGTGTGTGCTAAGGCTGTAACGATACACCCAACCTACGATTCGGTTTGTATCACGATATATGACCCACGGTTCGATACGCCCCATGGTTTTATTTTTTATTTTTTTTAAGGAAAAAAAAAGAAGAAAATAAATTATAGGCCTATATAGGCTATTTATATGCTTTCTTTTTGCATTTAGGCCTACCTGCCTACATTAATTTTGTAGGTGTACTAAATGATGTTGCAGATAGGCTACCAACCTGTTCCCCAGGTGTTGACATCAAAGCACAACACAGAGAAATAAGGGATATTAGTTCACCAAGGAAAAGTAGGCTTCTTATTAATAGCCTTAGATCATATCATGCTGAGATGCTGACCGTGTGTGAGACAGAGACGGAGAGAGAAGGGTCAGGGTTCCAGTAGGTAGCCTATAACAACTGTCTCACATGATCAAACATTATCCAATTAATATCCAAACATTAACTGAAAACAACACTGGTCATATTTCGTTAGGAAACATGTTGTATAAAATTACTTACAAAAATGCAACACTTAATTTTGATGTTTAATAGTTTTGTAACTTTTTTTGATCGTGCAGCAGCGCGCGCACGCTTATACAAACAAATCTCGAAATGAACCTCAGTTAGCCTATGTTCTCACGATGCAACACGCACGTTGTCCTTTGTTTGGTTTTGTGATTTGACATTTTGTCAAGAGTGGAAATGGATGCAGGCTGAAATGAAGCATGTTTTCGCTAGGCAGGCGGTCAATACTGGGAAGAAATAACGCTGCCTATTAATATCCACATCTACCTCAACGTTCGCCCGACTTCAGACACTTCCCTTATAGAGCGTAGCGTGGTTTATGAATTTGGGCAGGCGGAGCATCTCGCTCTCTCGCTCTCTTTCTCTCTCTCCGCTCAACGTCTATCTCCACTCAACAGCATCGGCGCATGCATGAATCTAAACACCTTCACACGTTTGCTAAAGCCTTCTTGGTCTGTTGTTCATTTCTGTGCTTTACCTTCCGACGTTTCCAAGTTTTTCGTGTCGCGGAGGGTGCTCAGGCAATTGACAAGTGACAACAAATGCACGTGCTGGGGGTCGTTTCTCGACAGTGCCTTTGCTAACGACTTTAGCCATTTTGTTCGTTCTTAAGACCAACGTTGTAACCAAGGTCTTGAGTTGGTCTTAAGTTGTTCTTAAGTTGTTCTTAAGTTGGTCTTGCGTCTAAAGACCAACTGAAGACCAACTTAAGACCAACTCAAGAGCAACTTACGACCAACTCAAGACCGACTTAAGACGGTTAGCAACGACAAGAATCGAGAAACGGAGTCCTGGTTGGACGGAACATTTTATAAAAGAGGGGTGAATGGAAGTGTTACTCGCACATGTGCGCCCCTTTTCTACTTGTCTTTTTAAAGCGCATATGCAAACATTTGCCTGTATCCTGCTGTTTTCTAGACTGAGGGGGTAACAACAGAGATTTTGTTAGGGAAGAACTTTGGTAACAACTTTTAAAGGGCGCATCGCGATTCTGCGAGGAAGGTTCACGATAGGGGTTCGTGGGTCTGCGTACCGCGATCCCTCGGTTCGATGCAATATCATTACAGCCTTAGTGTGTGCACATGTGTGTTCATGTGTGAAGTGAAGTGAAAGCCCAACTGAGAAACTCCAACTCCCATTGTCATTGTGGAACAGCAAACTAGTGCACACTGCACACAACAAAATTGCATTTTTTACCTCACGCGTGCAAGGGGACAGCCCTAAATAGTGCCCGAAAAGTGCATCCATTTATAAGCACTACGCATACATACTGTACATGCCTCAGAAATGTTATGGACTTTAAAAAGTGAGAAGTATACATTGCACATATTTGCACTAGGTTAAATTGTAGTCACAAACTATTGGGGAAAAAAACAACATGAAAACCATGAATAACCATGATCCATTGTTAGACAGGAACCATGGTTTTCATGGTTACCCAGCAAAAACATGGATGAGCCATAGTAAAACTATGGTTGGTCCAGAGTACTTAGAGTAACCAGACATACCATGGTAAAACCATGGTTACTAGAGTAAGACCAAGGTCAATTTTCGTAAGGGAAGTGTGTGTGTGTGTGATGCGGTGGTGCATCGCTTGATAGTGTGTGTGTGTGTGTGAGAGACAGAGAGAAAGAGAGAGGGGGAGAGAGAGATTGTGTGTGTGTGTGTGTGTGTGTGTGTGTGTGTGTGTGTGTGTGTGTGTGTGTGTGTGTGTGTGTGTGTGTGTGTGTGTGTGTGTGTGTGTGTGTGTGTGTGTGCGTGCTTGTATGTGTGTGTGTGTGTGTGTGTGTGTGTGTGTGTGTGTGTGTGTGTGTGTGTGTGTGTGTGTGTGTGTGTGTGTGTGTGTGTGTGTGTGTGTGTGTGTGATGTAAAAGTGTGTTCGTTTGTGTGTGAGAGAGGCAGTGTGTTTGGTTTGTACATGTCTAGTGTGTCAGCAATAGCCTATAAATACAATGTGTGGAATTTGAGGAAGCCTCAAGCAAGAATGGTGCTGTCATTTACCCCCGCAGGGAAAAGGATTTTGAGTGTGATAGTCCACCTGTGTGTGTGTGTGTGTGTGTGTGTGTGTGTGTGTGTGTGTGTGTGTGTGTGTGTGTGTGTGTGTGTGTGTGTGTGTGTGTGTGTGTGTGTGTGTGTGTGTGTGTGTGTGTGTGTGTGTGTGTGTGTGTGTGTGTGTGTGTGTGTGTGTGTCTGTTGTACACCCGTGTTAGTGTGTGTGTCTTTGGAGTGCCACATAGAAAGACATTGAAGCTACCTGTGTGTGTGTCACCCTTGTCCACCCCTTTTTTGCATGCTTGTGTGTGTGTCCA
>NC_085876.1:4394363-4406863 GCF_034702125.1 Engraulis encrasicolus
TAAGTGCCCCTCCCATTTACTCAGCTGTGCTGCGTTACTTTTAAGATTACCCGTGGCTACGGATTCCCTCAACCATCACCAGTGTCAGTGAACGCAACACCTCCCACTTAAGCGTCTGATCCTTGATCTAAGGCGGTTACGAGCAATTACCTTTCACATGCAATGCACCACATACATAGTTAGTTCATTTTTACCAGTCCTTTTCTCCATATTAAAATTATTATTATTATTCCTTTGCGAAGAGCAGAATCACTCTGGCACCTCATTTGACAGACTGGTGTTGCCCTGTCTTTGTGTGTGCTGGTTCGATGCTAGCGGTGGGCAGCGTTTGTTGAAGAGGCCTGGTCCCCTACGGGGGGGGGGGTTGCGGCTACCACCGGGTGGCCTCCAGAAACACCGTTGCGCAGGATTCTGGGTGAATGGCACACCTCTGTGCCGGCGTCCCTTCAAAGTCTTTCCTTATCTTCCTTTGGGAGTATTTCCTCGCATTTGTGGGCAGTTCTGACATGGTGCCAGGGAGGAGTGTAGAGGTTGACCGATTTCTCCTGCATCACCTCCTTGCTTGGCTCTTCCAAGGAGCAGATGGACACTGGATAGAGTGGAGCGGGCAACCTCCCACTTTGAAGAATCTGGGGCTTGGTTCCTCCTCAGCTTGTGGGACAGTTCAATGTGATTCACCTCCCACTTTGAGGAATCAGGGGCTGGCTTTCTTTTAAGTCTTTGGATCGGTCCATAGTGGTTTACCTCCCACTTTGAGGAATCTGGGGCTTGGGGTCCTCTCAGCCATGTCTTTGCAGGTTGTTGTGCCTGACCTGGTTTGTTTCGAGGGTGCTTGGACGGAGACCTAGCTTGCTGAGGATCCCGTAGGAGTCCATTCCCCCGGGGTCTCCTCCGTTTGCTGAATATCAGAGTTGTGTTTGGGACAGCCGGTCCACCATTTCCTCCTCCATCCCTGAGACCCGTTTTGAGGCCAGGGTTTGCTCCTGCTTTAGGGTCAGTTTTGCTATTCGACAGAGCCCCAAACAGTGCAATTGGGGGCATTTCTTTTTGAAGGCTTCCCATGCTTTGCACAGCAGGTGGTTGGGATTTGCCTGCTGTCGTCCTAGACCAGTCAGGCCTGGGTTGTTTCTGAGGATCAGAGCCTTTCTGCCACTCTGGCCACCCTTTGACACCCTTGGAGGCTCTTTTCTTCGGAGGTGCGGTGCTTGGGACATGCACGTTTTCTCCATCTCTTTTGCTCTTCCGTCTTCTCCTTCTGGTATGCCAGTCTTTGAGTACACGAGCGAGGCCAAGTGCATGCTTCTTGCAAAGTGTGTGCCAGAGCTGTGCATGGCCAGGTTGGCTGGCTTAAGACTTGGATGGGTCCCCCCAACTGCTTTTCCTAGCGGGCCGTCCCAGAGTACAAGGTCTCCCACGATTGTTGTTGGTGTGGGGACGAGGCGACCTTCCCGATGACTGATCAGTAGATCGACCTTTGTGGGACGGACCAGTTCGTCTCTGGGAACTTGGGGAAATATCTTCTGGAGTTGTTTGGGGGAGACTCGCTGCGTTACCTCTGCAATATTGTCCAGACCATAGCAGATGACTGTATGGCCTGCAATTTTCCCTCCAAGAGTTTTTATTTTCAGCCGCAGGGTGTAGCGTTTGGTCAGAACCGTCTTCCTCATGCCCCCGACGCCATGGACAATGAGCTTGATTTCTTCCCCACTGAGCCCAAGGCGTTCAGCTGCTGTATGGGTAATATAATTTGTATCGGAGGCCAAGTCGATGAGAGTGCCGATCAGATTTCCTGAGTTGGTGGTCACATTCAACAGCATCATCACTACGGGATCTTCTGAATGGCCAGTTCTGGAGTTGGTGCATACAGTTGACCTTACTTTGTTTGAGAACGCCTCTTTATATTTCTCCCTTTGTTCCGGGGTGAGCTCAGCAAGGAACTCCTCTTGTTTTACAGTGAGGCCCAGCTTTATTCCCCCAGCTCTTGAAGTACTTGGCCCCTCCCTGTTTCCGTTCTCTGTTGAGGTCAGTGGATTTGGACAAAGAAGATAATGGTGGTCGGACATTACTCCTTTCCGACAGTCAGCTTTCGGGCAGAGGAATTGGAGTGTGCATCCTTTTCCATTTTTTGGGTGGAAGCGCAAGCACTGTGCGCAAGACCCCAGCTTCTTCACATGAGCCATCTTTGCAGGGATGTCTTCCTCTCTGAAGGTCTTGCATGCATACAGCCTCCCAGCGTGATTGGATGATCACCTTCCTCCCACCTTGTGGACTTGGTGAACGCTTTCTTCGCACCCTTTACTGAGTCCCCTGTAGAACCCTTCTCTCCAGGGCTGTTGTCTGCAGGGCTCAGTTCCAGTTGGTCCAACTCCTCAAGAATCCCCTCCTGCTTTTTAAGAAATGTCAGGAGGTGATCAAAGTGAGTCAGCGAGTTGAAGTTGTTAGCTGGGTCCGTTTTATACATAATCCACTCCTTTTTGAGTGAGGTGGGGAGCTTGCTTTCCAGTGATTGGGCAATTATGCGGTTCTTCAGGGCATCTTCTTCGTTTAGGACCTGGAGTCTGCACAGTGCCCTTTCTACGGACTGGATGAGCTTAATGGTTTTCCTGGGGTTGTCGTCTTCGACAGGGGGCAGAGACTGGACCTCGTTTGCAATCAACAGGACGATCTTTGCCTTGTTCCCGTATTTGTTATCTAGCAACTTAAACACGTCATTTGCAGACTTACAACTCGACAGGACAAGATCCTTCTTAATGTCTTCAGTAAGGCTGTTCAGGAGGTGGAACTTCTTGATACAGTCTGCTCCATGCGGGTTGCCTAGTTCCTGAAGGTCTTCCCACTCTGCCTTCCAGCAGTAATAGTCTTTGATGTCTCCAGAGAAGGTGGGTAGCCGTGCTCTCTGGAGACTGATTTGAGGCTTAAGTTCAGTGTGTAGTTGTGAGGGGGGCTGCGTAGGCTGTGTAGATTGTGTGGCTGCGATTGGGGTGGCCGCTTGATCTGGGTTAGGCTTTGGTTGGAGGTCAGCAGTCATGTCTGGCAGAGAGAGGAAAGAGGCATCTTTTAGAGGATCCCTGGCGATACTACTTCCCTTGAACTGGTCGGCTTCGTCGTCCTCCAGCTTGTCGTGCAGTGCCAGGACCCTCTTGTTTAATGCCATGTATCGTGAGTTGAGGTCCAGAGACTTTGATCCCGGTATGAGATCTTTCCATTCCGCCAGCATGCATGTGAGCTCAACAAGCTCTCGCTCGATGCCTCGGTTCCGCAGTCTACGGCACTTGATTGGTCCAGGAGGGCTAGTCCCCTCTTCTTCCTCGGCCAGACTGATAGCAGAGTCAGCAATTTTGGCTTGCTTGAAAAACACTTCTTCTGCGTAGCTGGCCCAGAACGTTTCTTGTGTGGCCTTTTTAATTTCCAGGAAGTGATTTTCACAGTCCTCCGTCTTGCTGTCTATCTCAGTAGCAGAGGCCTCATCTTTCGCTTCCCTTAAGGCTTCGGCGCACTCATAACCAGCATCAGTGACCTTGAAGAAGTCGGTCTTGAAGAGATTCCACTCCCGTAGGATCTCAGCTGGCTCAAGAATGCCTGGCCTCGTGAGTGCCTTGGCTCTCTTCGTGAACATGGCCTGTGCTTTAGATCGTGCACTCTTAAGCTTGTCCAAGTCTGCCATAATTACTCCCCTTTGTTGGTTGGGGATCCAACTCTTTTTAGCTCCTTTATCCTGGTAAACTGAGGGAGAGTGGGTTTAGACTTGGATGTCCAGGCAGGTCCCAAGGTGCGGGCTTGGTGATGATTGAGTGTTGTTGCTGCACTTCTTCTAGCGCAATGGCCTTGGAGTAGAACTGCACTTAATCCAGTGCAGTTGGCCGTTGGTTTATAACTGTTCGGCTTGTTTTGAATTTCCCCGCCGAAAGGGGTGCCAGGAGAGCAAAGACGTCGGTATAACTCCGAATGTGGTTCTTCTATTTTATTTTTCTTTACACACATTCCATCAGGTTATAAACCTGTAAGATAAAACACCAAAGTGTACTGTAGATGGTTTCTCAGATTGACAAGTACATAATATCCAAGTGCAATTAAAATACCTATATGGATGCACGGCAAATGTGTCTATAAATATTTCACTTTGAATAGGCCCATGCATCATAAAGTGCTAAATTTATGTATATAAAGTCTTACATTTTAATTTTACGAATATTAAAATATATAAATTGAAGTTGTAGTTAAGCTACATACATTAATACATAAGCAACAAATACAAACAGCTAAAGCAGATAGCATTCTAGATAAGCAACAATTCCACAATAACATTTCAAGACAAAGACAATAACATTACACAGGAGCCCATTTGCAGGGCAACAACCACAACCGGCAGCTCTAAGTGGCACAAACAGCATCCACTTCTCAATAGTAAGTGGATAGACTACGCTACCCATAATGCACCACAGGAAGCGATCAATTATAGCGCGACTACATTTCCCAGAATTCACCGCGAACTAGGAAGTAGACCTCGTAAGGAGAACGCGCTGCGGTTTAAATGTTTACACAGACGAAACTTATAAACTAACATTCAACACATTATAATACGGCTCTCACCAAGCAGGCGGAGTGACAAGTTACTAAATAAAGGGTCATTTAAACAAACGGAGATAATAACAATCAGTTCAGCCAAACAGCAAAGGAATATAAAGAGGCACCTTACCAGTGGCGTGTTGCTCTCGAGGCATGCAAGTGGATTTGTGTTCCTTGTCGCCATACTCATTCTCACATATATTGGAGTAACTGACAGTGCCTTTGACCAACCACCAGCCAGTGTTTCACACCCAGGTAAGTGCCCCTCCCATTTACTCAGCTGTGCTGCGTTACTTTTAAGATTACCCGTGGCTACGGATTCCCTCAACCATCACCAGTGTCAGTGAACGCAACACACACACACACACACACACACACACACACACACACACACACACACACACACACAATCATACCTGTCAGGAGGTTGTATGCTACTGCATCGTGTGCACGTGTGTGTGTGTGTGTGTGTGTGTGTGTGTGTGTGTGTGTGTGTGTGTGTGTGTGTGTGTGTGTGTGTGTGTGTGTGTGTGTGTGTGTGTGTGTATGTACAATACACAGTATACAGTTTTTTACACACATGAGCACATGCTTGCACACACACACAATCACACACTGGGGAACAATGAGCCCACTTTCTATGCTAATCCATGGCCCCTGTTTCAATGTTATGGAGATTTTAACCTCGGTCAAATGTTGGCACACAAACCCATGTCTACACACTCATGCACACCCCCCCCCACACACACACACACATCATCTTACCCACGCATACTCATACTTGAGTCAATCCCTTTTTACAAACTCATGCCCATATATACCACATTCCCTTTGGATACACACACACACAAGTACCAAAAACATAAATAACTTGCCATCTTAAAATCTCTGTGAAATATTTGCTTGCTAAACCGTTTCCGTTTAATGCAGGTTACATCATCTGCTCTGTCCATATACGGTGCTATTGTTAATACTTCTCCCACATGTTTGTGGATGTGTTTGACAGACAAGCTCCACTTTTATAAATGTATAATTCCACGCATCGCAGCATAACCACAATTCAGTGAATGACATCTACCAATATGACGTGAATGAGAAAACACACAAGCTGATAGATGCAAGTATAAAATTAATCGTTCTTGTTGTCCCTCTTTGCGGTTTAATTTTGTACTAATATGTGCATAATGGAATATTTTTGCTTCATGGTTCATGCGCTTCAGGGCAGTTAGGGCGTCAGACTTGTAGCCCAAAGGTTGCCGGTTCGACTCCCAACCCGCCAGGTTGGAGGTTGGTGCGAGGAGAAATTAACCAGTGCTCTCCCCATCCTTCTCCATGACTGAGGTTCCCTGAGCATGGTACCGTCCCGTTTTACTGCTCCACTGGGGCACCATTTGGGGCTGCCCTTTGCACGGGTGGGGCATGAATGCAATTTCGTTGTGTGCAGTGTTCACTTGTGCGCTGTGGATTGCTGTGTCACAATGACAACGGGAGTTGGAGTTTCCCAGTTGGGCTTTACTGTATGACTGTGATCGAGTTAGCTAACTAAATAAACATGCGTAGTTCGTTGAAAAAGAAAAAAATACCAAGGCACTCTCTTCAAAAGTAAAAAGCCTTTATTCCATGGCTTGATTTACAACTAACCTTTAAAAAACTCAACATGTTTTGGCCGCTTGGCCTTCTTCATTGGGTCAAACAGTTTTCAAATAGAAGTAAGAGGTTTTTAAACATATGTTAACCAATCGGATACCTCCACATCGCAAAAGGTGAGCTGCACAGGTAACAGGTGTCATATATAAAACCTCCAGCAGGTGTCCTCCTTCCTAAACTCAATGGGACATGAAATCATACCGGCTATTTTTGGAGCATCCCAAATTAAAGTAAATCAACATTGTGTGGGATAACCCCAGCAAAAAAGGGAAACAAAAGTGGAAATGGAAAAACAAAGACAACAAACAATAGGAAGCAATGAAACAGAAGAAATGTATAAAAATAAGACCGAAAAGGTACCCACACCAAAGTAAAATCACAGAAAAACACTGAAATCAAGGTCCTCACTTAGTCCTGGATACTTTGTGGCCTGTAACTTATATATCCAGAATAGGGCTGGGCGGTTTTGGAAAAAAATTGCATCACGGTTTTTTTGATGAAAATTTATATCACGGTTTTCTGCACGTTTTTTTGATATGCGACGATTTCCCCCCAAATCTTAATCTTTCTGAGGAAAAGATCTCAAATTAAATGTTAAAATGAGATAAAATCATGAATTTAAATTAATCTCCATTTATATTTTATCATTTTTTCATTTCAATAATATTTTCTATAGCCTAATTTATAGTTTATATTTCCCTATCCAACAAAGGGGAAAATGCAGCATTTCACAAAGTAACCTAAAATCTTGACCAGGGTGTCATAGATTTTTCAAGGAAGAAGGGTTAAATGATTATAAGCAGCTGTTTTGGGCTTTTTTTTTCCAAGACAGCCCAAAATAGCTTATTTCGTTCTACACCTGGCAACACTAATGGCTTATTTGTCGTTCTACACCTGGCAACACATCCGGCGCGTTGCGCTGCCGCTGGACTAGCGAGTAAACAACAGTGGGACAGAAACGAAACAGACTGAAGACAGACACTGAAAACAAACGGATTTACTTGACATTGTGTGCATATTGTCTTTGAATTAAAGTCCAAATCCAACGTAGAAGGTATTTTGTCCGGTAGTTTGTGTCATATTGCGATGCGTTTCGCTCCTATTTTGCCTCCAAATCATTTCAAACAAATGTAGCAATGCATCTTGTCTGCCCATTGCATTTGAAAGCTAGGCTACTTTAGCTTATAAGCAGTCTTAACAGCACTGCGCACACAGTTGGGATGGTAATTAAATACAGTTAAGAATCAGATAACTGATGTAGCCTGTTAACATAGCACCACTTATAATTGCCTTTTATTTAACTTTGTGAGATCAAAGGTAGGCTAAATGAATTGAAATGTTTGTCATGATTCATCCATGCCATGTGTGTTCATCATGTTTCACTCTCACTAGCCTCTAGCGCGTAACCAATTATTTTATTAGTTCAATCAACATCTTACATTGTGGTGGCATTCCCTAGTAGAACAGCAACAACAGTGGACTTAGCAGAGTTGAAATTAAGTGTCAGAGACTTATGAATTAGAAGAATCTTTGGAAGTGTGACACGGAGTATGAAGCTCACGCACATAACATAGTAGGCTATAGACAACAACAACAACAAAACCGTCTCTCATCAAAAAGAGAACCTTGTGTAGTGTAAACCGAGATCACGGTTTTTTAACCGTACACCGCCCAGCTCTAATCCAGAATGTCTCCCTCTGGTTCAGCTGTCTCTGCCTAGCCCCTTTCCTTAAAGACAGGGGGATATGATCGATACCGCAGGCCTGGATGGATCACTGGATGGATCACTATTATGGTGTTCCATGTAGTGTCTTGCCATTGGATAGTTCACATTGCCTGTGCGGATTGCATGGGCGTAGATTTGGGTAGGGACGGTCGTGACATGTCACAACCAATACTCAAGGGATATAAAATAGTCCTGACCAATTTTTGCCATATTAATTAAAAAAAAAGCGAAATGACTAAACGAAAATCTACATTGATTTGTTTCATATTCCGATATACTATGTAGTGGTACGTGTTTCCGTCTGAATTTGCCATTTATTATGAGCCTCCGAGATAATGTTGCCACCAAAAAAGAAAAGGACGACTGGCATAAGAAGTTTTGCTACCTCAACAGTAAGTCAGTAGCCCATAAGTTAGATATTAGTCTATCACGCAACGCATGTGTTGCATCGTTCAGTGTTTAAGTAGGCCTAAGTGTTATCCTACCTCCTCCCCAGTCCCTTGTCTTTTTCGAGTGCAGGTTTTAACGGTCTCGTTGTAGCCAAAAATTAAGCCCTGGCAGATACATGCAAATAAACATGGGAATGAATTAATGAGAAAGTCATGGGAAGATGCTGGAGATCCTCCCGTTTGAATTAGTTGCTGTAGCCTGGTGACTATCCACACACCTCACACAATGCATCATGCCATGGCCTAATTGGCAAAACATTACAACTTTCAAACTACTCGATAGCTAAATGCGATTTATGCTTGCTCATGTCGGTTGCCGCGTGTGCCGCATGTTGTAAAACGTTTGGCAACAGGAATTCATTTCAAGTTGTGATTCCTCTGACATTGTGAGAATAAAAGTCAGGTTTTAGATATTTTCTGGCAAAAAGGGTCGTTTATTCTCCCAGGACAAAGGGGCTTGGTCTTGATGGAGCTTGACTGCTTTGGCTGAAAGGAGCTCAAATATGTCTTTAAAGGAGCCGCTGCCCTTAAAGTCAGTGACAGATTCTCTCTCTCTCTCTCTCTCCATTGTTATGTTGTCAAGGCCCATTAGAAATGCTTAGTCGTTGAAGCAATTTTGTTTAAATAAGTGTTTGATAGGATTATCTGTATTTTAGATATGTAGGCCTACCACTTACTGTATAGCACTGTTCATTTTAGGAAAAGGATATGAGCCCTGGTCTAATGTGCCACCTGGCTTAAGAAACAGTCTTCCTTACTTATAGTCATTATCTCAGTAGGACACATATTGAATGAGCCTAGATCAATTTCATAATAACAGTCAGATTAATCTAGATAAAGAATCTATGTTTTTTTTGTTGTTGTTGTTGGGTTTTTTTTGGTGGGGGTTGAAGTTGTCCCTACCAAAGCTCAAGGCAAACCTACGCCCTTGGCGGATTGCATACTTGTGTTCAGCCAGTCTTTGTTGTAAGCGCCGTTTTGTTCTTCCTATGTAAAACACTTTACATCGGGGACACTCCAACCTGTAAATAACAAAGGTGGTTTTGCAGTTGATGAAATGATTGATTTTGAGTTGTCTTGGGGAGATGGAATCCTGGAAAGTTTTTGTTTGTTGGACATTTGCACAATGATTACAGTGGTGGCATTTAAAACAAGTTTTGGCAAAGGACGCGCTCAACTTCTTGGAAAAACGAAAGTCTTTGGGTGCGAGATAAAAAGTATCAAGTTAAGGAAGAAAAATCCGCACTCACAAACTGCGTCTCATTATTTATTTATATTACCACCATGTCCAAAAAGCAAACGCGTTTCGGCTATCAAGCCTTCATCAGTGCGTGGTCTTACTGATGAAGGCTTGATAGCCGAAACGCGTTTGCTTTTTGGACATAGTGGTAATATAAATAAATAATGAGACGCAGTTTGTGAGTGCGGCATTTAAAACAACCAATGGGTGTAGTTGATCTAGCCTGGTCCTTGTAAGGTCAGCATAACAGACACCGATCTGGACCCACCAATCACAAATAAGGAGTGCATTTCTCAAAAGTGTAGTAGTTAGCCAGTTAGCAACTTGGGTAGGTGTCAATGGGAAACTGCACTGCAAACAACAAAGTAGCTAGTGTAACAGGTTTAATTTCTTCCACTTGCCACTGTGTATATTGTTGGTGAAATGCTACGCTGGCCCTTTAAGAGCGCAAGTGGTTATGGGAACAAAGCGCTGGTATCTTTCAGTTCGTTTTGGATTTGTAAAGGGTAGGTCACGTCTTTGAATCTCTGAATATATATTCGTGTTTTTGTAATGTTTATGGATTCAGCCCCTTATTTCAAGATGCTCTAAATGTAGGCCTACCTAGATGTAGACATTAACTTACGAGAGTGTAACGTTGTGTGTTCGGGTGCATTTGCTCCGTGGTTATAGATCTGGCTTATGAAGATCATGTAGTCAATGAATGCTGACATTCCTTTGTTTCACGCTACTATTTTTAGCCGGTGCCCGGGACGATATGCAGCCCGTCCTCAACCATGTCTTAATGTCCTTTCTTCAGGTACATGTTGTTATTGGCTTATTTGTCATGATGAATATTCTTGTATATGTGTTCAGTTCGTTTTGGATATGTAAAGGCCGGTGCCCGGGACGATATGCAGCCCGTCCTCAACCATGTCTTAATGTCCTTTCTTCAGAATAAAAGAAGAACAGATTGAAAACACAACGCAAGGTCTCGTCTGTTACACTAGTTAGCTACAACACAGTCAGCAACCATGGTTTCGAGAAATGCTCCCAAGGTTTTTCCCCTTTCTGTTTGAATCTTTGTGTCAGGCTTTGGCAGCTAGGATGGTAGAGACAGCAGAATGAGTATGGCTAACCAACTATCGGTCTTTTGATATATCAAAGTATTGGCCAAGGCATTGTAGGAACAATTTCAACCTATAAGATAACTAAAATGTTTGTTCCAACCCACAGCCCTCAGCTATCTCAACCGAGACTTTGCTTGCCTTAAAGGGATGTGTTACGCGGTCCTGTTGTGCCGCCAGTTAATTTCTGTGCCCTCCACTAATTGATGCCTTGTTTGCGCGCTGCGCTTTGCTTCATCTGATGTGAGTGTATGCAGGTGTGCCCATGAGAAGACGCGCGCTCATTGGCCGAGCCATGGACGAGCGGATAAAGACTCCAACCTCTCCAGACTCCAGTCTCTCTCTCTGCTCTCTCATGCTGCGTCGCTTTGTGAAAGTGAAAGTGAAAGCCCATTGGGAAACTCCAACTCCCATTGTCATTGTGACGCAGCACTCCACAGCACACAAGTGAACACTGCACACAACGAAATTGCATTTATGCCTCACCCGTGGGGAGCAGTGCGGTGGGACGGTACCATGCTCAGGGTACCTCAGTCATGGAGGAGGATGGGGGAGAGCACTGGTTGATTACTCCCCCCACCAACCTGGCGGGTCGGGAGTCGAACCGGCAACCTCTGGGATGCAAGTCTGACGCCCTAACCGCTCACCCATGACTGCCCCTTTGTGAAGCTCTTGGCAAAATTATTTTCTTACCCTTAATCTTTAATAGTCATTATTGTCTTTTATTTTTAGTTAACTTGACTTTTTGTAAACGGTGGTGGGGGTGATTATTTTCTTTAAAGGGATACTGTCCCATTTTTGGAAATAAGCTTATTTTACACCTCCCCTTGAGTTAAATAATAGGCTTTTATCGTTCTTCTGTACTTTCGACCGTTCTCTGGGTATGGCAGTGCAAATTTTACTCCCATGCTAGCAGTTAACATTGAGTCCTATGAGACCAGTTCGCGGCTAACTGGTCTCATAGGACTCAATGTTAACTGTTAGCTTGGAGGTAAAATGTGCACTGCCATAACTAGAAAACGGTTGTGAATACAGGAGAAAGATAAAAGCCTATTATTTAACTCAAGGGGAGGTGTAAAATAAGCTTATTTCCAAAAATGGGACAGTATCACTTTAAGGTTTGAGCACGACATAGGCATTAGTTAAGGAGATAGGTAAGTTCACCGGAAGATTCATATGTTTTAATTTCGAGGAGGTAAGGTAGATTTTGGATTTTGAGTTAGGCTGTATAATAGGGTTTTTATTTTCCTCCTTTTTGAACGTGGCATCTTTGTTTCTGTTTTTGACCAGGCGTTCTACGCCGTTTTTGTTTCTCCTTGACGTCACCACATTTTCTCCAACCTGTTGTCCTGGAACCTTTTATGTTTCATGCCCATATTTTTATTTGAAATGGGTTTGTAACAGGATGTATGTCACTTTTGCCAAATTTGCTAAATTTGCTATGTTCTGGTAATAAATAAACACGGATTTACATGTGACTTCAACGCCTAAATACAAGTGTGCTAGCCATTTCATAGTCTTAGATTGTTTTATATCATGTTTTGGTTTTCAACTTTTGGTTATTAAATAGTGTAAACAGGTAAACTAAATATTAACAAGACTTATGGAAATAATGTACGGAAGTAATGATAACGATGTTTGATGCTGAGCTCTACTGCCATCCGATCATGTGGTACAAAATTTGGAGCTTTACTTGTGAAGTAGTGCGCAGGAGGAAGGAGAAGTTTGGTGGATAATGGTGGATGGTGAGAGAGCCTGGTAGAACA